>NC_090859.1:1017112-1069612 GCF_024217435.2 Syngnathus scovelli
GATCACTCGACTTTGCTTTCACCAAAAATAGCACGCAGCTGGTAATCACCGCTTCCCTTTTTTATGAACTGTGTTTTGCAATCGAATTGTTCTGGGATTGAATGATTTTATTAACACGGGTATCAGTGAGTGAAATTGTTCAGTTTCTGGGGTAATTGAGATTTGTAATTTTATTCCATGTTTCTTCAATAAATGTGTTTTGTATATTACTTACTTCGTTGTACGCGGATTTGTACTGAATATGCAACCGATGGTTTGGGGCCGATTTAAATAAAATAAATCAACGGAAGTGTTTAAGTCGGATTATTATTTTGTGTAGAACGAAAAGTTGTTTGACTATTTGAAAGGCTCAGGCCCGCTTCCCCTTTTCGACGGGCCGTGTAAAAAGTAACTCTGAGCCAGTTAGAGAATTAAATAACTTTCGTAAAGATTTAAAGGAGGAGTGGATTTCGTTAGAAGTGAATTGTTGGAAATTTACTTCTTCTAAATAAATTAACGACGACGGCTGAAATAAATCAGTGGAGTTGGAGGAGAATAAAAATATTTCAGTTGTCCGTCGGGCGCGGCTCAGTTCTCCTTTTTTGACGGGCCGTGTAGAAAGTAACTCTGAGCCAGTTAGAGAATTAAATAACTTTCGTAAATATTTAAAGGAGGAGTGGATTTCGTTAGAAGTGAATTGTTGGAAATTTACTTCTTCTAAATAAATTAACGACGACGGCTGAAATAAATCAGTGGAGTTGGAGGAGAATAAAAATATTTCGATTGTCCGTCGGGCGCGGCCCAGTTCCCCTTTTGTCGGGCCGCGTCAAAAGTTAAATAGGACACGATCAAAAAATAGACTTGCCTTCCAAATTAATTATTGGGCAAATCTAAAGACAGCACGACATTTTTATTCGGTAAAAAGGTCGCTATTCTCTTCGAAGCAATTAAGTGGGGTGAAGAACTCCGACGGTCAAGTGCTAAATCTACGTATACGAGGTTAGAATTAATAATATAAAGGGCATTAATTTTCTTCTAAAATGCTATTATTGTCACACTTTTATTAATTCGATTCTCTTTCGAATAAAAAAGTTGGTCGGCTCGCTGCATGAGCGACCAAGTGGAACGGACCCGTATGAACATTTACTTCGGCAAAACTAGTGCTTGGGTGCGCTATACAAACGAATCCCTGAGGTCTTAACAAAGACATCTAAAAAATATCCGTAACGAATAAGAACTTCAAACATTAGCGGGGAGCCATCAATACGATGCGGTCACTTCGAAGTCCTGCCTCGAATTGAGTTACTCGGCACGCGCTTCGGGTGACTTGAGAGGGATTGGCGTCGTACAGAAATTAGATTGATTCCGGAGGAGTTAATTTAACTCGGGTGGTTAGATTACGGACGAATCTCCGAACCCGGCTAAAACGAACCCGTTACTGGGAAGCCGGGGGCACCTGATTGCAAGAGGTGCGTTTGACATTTTGGCGCCCAACGAGTAGGAGGGGGGTTGTGAGTAAAAGTTTAGAAAAAAAAATAAAAATGAGACAATAGAAGAACATTTGTTTTTTTGTTTTGCTCACAGCTCCAAAACGAACCTGTGTGGAGTTTTTCAGTTTTTTCTTCCCAGAAACTGTCTTAATTCCGCTCACTGATACAAACAAATGTCAGAACGGCCTTGAGTGACATAAGTACAGTCTCTTTAAGGAATAGAGTTTCCTAGAAAAGAACCTTATTAGCACGGGAGGATTAGAACTGTATTGTGTCATAGTAAACGGTGACCGATGCCCCTCAGCACATTACTTTAAGCATGAGTAAGGAGGAGTTCCTTCACAGCTTGTACTTGTATGGGGTGCTGAAAGTAATGTTTGTAGTATACGCAGAGTATGCAGCAGAACTTGCAAAAGCCAGAGGGGCCGGTACATGGGCACGGATATTGGGTATAAATACAGAAAATGAACCAGTCGACGAGGAGCCTGCAAATGTTTTAGATTTCATGCCAAAACCAAAGCCGAGGAGGAGGCAGATAGTTAGGAGACCGACAGAAGAGAGGGCTTTTTATTTTGAAAGATAAAAAAGAAAGAAAAGTAGGCTTTTCTCCTCTCTTCTTTTTCCCTTTTTCCTTCTTAATTTCATTTTATAATATATACTAATTTCCCCCTTACAAGATTTTTGTTGCTGAATTCCTGTGTGGATAAAAATTTTTTTTTTTGTTCCCGGACACCTGTGTGGATTACAAGATTTTCTTGTTTCCGGACACTTGTGTGGATTACAAGGATTTTTGTTCCCGGACACCTGTGCGGATTACAAGATTTTCTTGTTTCCGGACACTTGTGTGGATTACAGGGATTGTTGTTCCCGGACACCTGTGTGGATTACAAGATTTTCTTGTTTCCGGACACTTGTGTGGATTACAAGGATTGTTGTTCCCGGACACCTGTGTGGATTACAGGATTTTCTTGTTTCCGGACACTTGTGTGGATTACAAGGATTTTTGTTCCCAGGACACCTGTGTGGATTACAAAATTTTTTTTGTTCCCGGACACCTGTGTGGATTACAAGATTTTTGTTCCCGGACGCATCAGAGGATTACAGATTTTTGTCCGCTGAACTCACAAAAGGATTTTTATTTTTTTTTTTTTTTCCCTTCTTTCCGCCCTTTCCCTTTTTCCGCTTGTTGAGGACGACAATTGAAGCTCACCAGGAGTAGTAAACGTACATACTCTCCAGACAGTCAAAAATCGGCCACAACGATTCTTCTGAGGCTTATATGGTTCATGACCCTTAACTGTTGGCGACCTGCTGTGACTTACAGGTTCCCAAGAATTGAAGGGCTGAGGGGCTTCGGGCTGATGATTAGTCGTCATTTCCTGTTCGCTACAATAACATTTGAATTAGAATTTGCTGTTGAATGTACCCTTGTTAGGATTTCCTGTCAGTAGAAAAACCTGGTGGGAAAAAGAAAGAGAAAAAAAAAAACGTGCATCCCGCCGTTGAGAGCATCAATAAGTGAGGCAAGAGTTCTCATATTGGTGTTCTGAGTAGAGGCGACGCAAAAGGCGCCGCTGAGTAACTAAGAGCTGTATCGTCCCTGTCCCGAGTGCACACGGAAAGGCTTCGAAAGAAGACAGCTCGACCCTACAACTGAAAAAACTGCTATTCATTAAAGAGATGGCTAGCGGTGGAAGAGGACTGGACCTCGAACCTGGTAATCCTATGGAAGGAACCAGAAAGGAGGGGTCTAATCCAGACCCTCTGAGACGACATGAGGAACCAGCATGTGTAATATTGTATGGAGGAGGCTTGGAGAAGTGGCCTCAGAAATGGACTGAGTACATAGTGGGATCTAACCCGTCGATAGAGCCGGAATGCCTCTCAACGCGAATGGAAGAGGCCATCGAGAAAGATGGAAGATTTTTTGCCGAGCAGCCAGGAGAAGATGGACTAACAATAATAGTGTCAGCCCACCCGGAAAGGGGCTACACTCGAAGAGAAGCACCTGACTGGTGTGAATGGGGGGCAAAAATGGTGGAGGAATGTAATATGAGAAAAATAATAAGTACAAGTACAGATTTGGACTCAATAGTGAAAATGCTGACCAACGAATCTGGCATCCAGAGCGAGCTTGCAACTCCATTACCGGGAGAAGTGCAGGCAGTGCCTCGCTATTACGAGTGCATGCAGCACCTGGCGAGGATGAGAAGTATTTTGGAGAAAAGAACTGATCAGCCGGTATTCTCCAGTGAAGACGAAGAGGAAGTGCCTAAAGAGGAAGAAGGGTTGGGCACGAGCAAGGACACAGAGGAGCTATGGGAGACCAAGGACACCAGGCGCGAAGGCGCCTTTGCACCAAAGCTCAATCCCCTTATTAGAAAAGACCCCCTACCGTCTTTACCGGAGGAATCAACCAAGAAAGTGATTGTGGGCAACGGAGTGCTGATGTGCCAGTTTGTCGGAGATATTTGGTCACTGACAGGAGACGCCCTCATTGTTTTCACCAACGACAAATTCCGTGCCTGGAACCAGACCTTTGATTCACGGATGAGGTTGATGGCCGGTGAAAAATATATTGAGGACCTACAAGATGCAAGACGGCAGATGGAACATGTCCCGGAGGATCTTACCTTCATCTTCACAAGTGGGGGAAGATCAAAATATCACATGATAATACATGCCGTCGTGCAGAAGTGGAGTGCGGACCTGGACCAGCAGGATTACCTGAAGATGATGACAAAAATTCTGGAGAGAGCGGTGGATGCTGCCATCGAGAGGGGGGCCAGAAGAATAGTTACGGAAGTAAATGGCGTCAGATCTGGACGGATGTCATGGAAAATTGCGGAAACAGCAATTGCAGGAGCTTATAAGCTGCAGATATCCACCCCGATCACAGCAGTGGAAGGGCTGGAGTTGGTGTTGGCAATATCAGCCTCTCAAAGAAGAGAAAGGGAATTAGTAGCCCTGGAAGCCACATATGACCAAGCGCTACAGGTGGCTCGTAAAGAGCAGAAGATGGAACAGCAAACAAAACGTAAGGTGACAGTCTTGCCCCATCCATCAGCCAAAACAATTCGAACAGAAGAAGAAAAAGGGGCAGCCTCAAGTGCTACCCCAGAATTGCAAAAGAGGACCGTGCGGTCCAGGACACCATCCCCAACTACAGGGGATGAGGACGAAACCGTGACCCACAAAATCAACCCAGAGATAACTAAACCGGGGGGGCCGGATCCGGCACCAACTGAGGTCCCGGCTCCCGAGAAACCACCTCAGGAAAGAGGGAGAAGAATTGAAAGAGAGAGGAGAGTGGTTTTAAGATCAAACCGAGAAGTGGCTGGTACCTCTTACCGAGCACGCCTGACGTCTACTCCCAAAAACAGACCCTCCACGGTTCAGGGCCCACGTCAACAAATAGAATCAAGGAACACCGGAGTTGGGGCCACTGAACATGCTCATACATCCCACGAGGAAGAGGGTAATAATGATGGAGAGGGAGAAGACAGGGAGGCGGCCACCTCGAGTGATGACGTGGTCTCCGAAGAGGAAAATCAGGCTTCGGTGATGTCGGCAGTGGGCCCTCCTGATCCTAATGACCCCCCACCGAGAGTTGTGCTAGGAGCAACCCGGAAAGGATTCAAGAAGCAACAGCCGGTGTTAAGCATCTTCCAGGCTTCGGAAAGGCTGGCAAGGGAGGTTCAATTAGGATGGGTGGAAACCAAGGATGGAAGGAAAACCTATATCCCAGAAGTTAGGCAGAAAGAATACCCCTTCCCACCAGCCTGGTGGGAAAAAATAGAAGGAAATATAGACGTCCTGGTGAAGCTAACTTACAGGGAGGCGATGAATGTGTTAAACACACCAGCCTACCACACCCTAGTAAGTTACACAGATTTGACAAAAAATTTTAGGGAAGGCTTTGTGACCGTAATGTATGACGTATTGTTGCGGAGGATGAAGCAGGGTGTATATGATGCCGCTCAAGCAGAACTAAGAGCGTGTGAAGAGTTGGACACACACGCTGTTAATCCCGCAATGTCCACACAAACCAACATAATTGGAAACTTCACCCAACAAGCTCAGCCGAGCACCACACAACTGGGAGCGACTTATCTGGAAAATACAGGGATGCCCGGAAATGACCTGGAAAGAGAGACACGAGCCTTTAAAACTTTAAAAGGAATGGTACGCGTAAAGTACCAAAAAGAAAGCGTCAAAGAATATTTATTGGCAACTTGGCCAGTAATCAAAGACGGTCCGGGCGGAGAGTTGTCAAAGAAGTTGTGGCTGCAATATATTACAGCCGAGCCCATTGGAAGGGATGAGACAGCCCAGGAAGCCTACCAGAGGTGGGTGGATGATGAAGAAGATGACGAAGATGCACATATAACCAGAGCTAAAGAAGCATTAAAACAGGGTCTCACCTTGCTGAATGTGTGGCATAAATTGAAACAAGTGATAAGCCCAAACAGATACGTGCGAGTATTGAGAGCAGTTACCGAGGACAAGGACACCACTTTTGTGAAGCTGGGTGCGGAGGCAACTCTGGCACGAATCGAAGAATCCATAAAGAAATGGGACAGAGTAACAAAACACTACATGGAGAGACAAAAGCCGAATCCATCGGGCAGCACTCGCACTCGCACAGAAGATACACAAGCAAGTCGGAAACCACCACCACAGCCAACTTATGGGAAGGGGCAAAAATTTAATGATAATCAGAGACAAAACACCCGAGAGAATCCCAAACCCCCTTATGGTAAAGTGAATTCAACTGGTTATGTGGCAAAAGATGTGTATGACAAAATGTCACCAGAAGAAAGAAAGGCCCTGGCAGAGGCTCGCAAGGCTGCGGCCCCTGCTGGGCCCAGAAAATAAGTGAAAAAGAGGCGCGGGTCACCCTGTCAGGCGTGTACAGAGAGGGAGACAATCTCTACACTGAAATTGATGGAGCTCCATATTTGGTAGATACCGGAGCTGAGGTGTCGATGACCCGCAAAGCCTTGAAAGTGATAGGACACCTAACTGTTATGATGGCAGATGGATCAGTGACCAGCATGCCAATTGGAGTCTGGAAAAGAATCGTTTGGGTGAAAGGGCCCCACAATTTACTGACATTAAGAGACGCCGAAGATCTGAAAAAACCAGCACATCAGCGCCAGCCAGTAAAAGCAAGGTTGGAAAATATTAAAGCAAAAACAGTCCGAGTGGGTCCAACTAAAACCATGCCACTGAAGGAGTGGTACAAACCTGTGGATGTGGACTCCGTCCGGATCCAATTGGTCCAAAACAGCGACCTGTCTCCAGATGGGAAGCAGAAACTGACCGCCATATTGGAAAGGGCAGCTGTGGCGTATTTCAAGAACGACTGTGGTGACCTTGGATCAAAATACATCCACACAATTGAAGGAGGAGTGCATCCACCGGTGAGACAATATCCCTTGAATCCCGAAGCAGTGGCTGAAATGGAAACAATCGTGAAGGAACTTCTACAGCTTGGCATCATTCGGGAAGAATCAAATCCAGTGACCAACAGCCCGATTCAGGCAGTGAAAAAACCAGAGGCGTCCGGGGGAGGATGGAGGCCAGTTATCAACTTTAAAGCTCTTAACCGCCGGACGGTGGCTAATCGAGCTAGCCTCATAAATCCCCAGGCATCCCTAAAGACGCTAAGAGTGAAGAAATATAAATCATGCATTGATTTAGCAAACGGGTTCTTTTCACTACGACTGGCCAAAACATCACAAGGAAAAACAGCATTCACGCATAAAGGGAAATCATACGTGTGGCAAAGATTGCCACAAGGATACAAAAACTCCCCAAATGTGTTTCAATCAGCGGTTTTACAAGTTTTGAGTGGTTTGGATGTTACGGTGTACATCGATGATGTGTTTGTTTCAAATGACGAAGAGGAAGAACATTTGGACTTGCTGCAGAAAGTGGTGGAACGAGTCTCCGCTGCCGGCCTCAAGCTGAATCTCAAGAAATGCCAACTAGCTCGATTCCAAGTGGATTACTTGGGATTCCAAGTGACTGAGAACCTAGGAATCTCAGAAGGATTTCGACAGAAAATTGAACAGATTTCGCCCCCGAGATCAGAAACAGAGTTGCAGCGAATACTTGGACTGTGCAATTATGTGCGGGATCATATTCCTCACTATCAGAAACATGCAAGGCCGCTGTACGGCCGCTTGAAGAAAACACCGGAGGGCCAGAAACCAACAAAGTGGCAGTGGTCAGACAAAGACAATGAGAACTTGAATAATTTGAAACAGGCCGTCCGAGAAGCCGTGCGGCTTGAGCCACGAAGTTTGACAGGAAGACTGGTCGCAAAGGTGCAGTGCGAAGAAAATGATGCAATGGTGTCGGTCAGCAACGAAGGTGCCGGTTTGGTGGCCTTGTGGACCTACACCCTGTCCAGCGTCGAGAAAAAATTCCCCCAGGAGGAGAAAGAACTTGCAGTGTTGGCAAGGTACTGGAGTAATTTAAAAGACCTGGCCCAGGGACAAGGTATCAAAGTCCAGACCGGAAGTAACGTGCATCGTTTTCTAAGAAAGACTACAATCGAGAGCACTAAAGCGACCAACATCCGATGGGGCAGATGGGAAGACATCCTACTAGACCCCGACTTAGAAATAGGACCAAATACAACCTCCACAAAGAAGCCGATACCCAAAAAGAGTATAGATGAAGAGAAGCCCTATGAATGGACTCTTTACACCGATGGGTCAAAAAAGGAAGGAGAGCAGAATGCCCACTGGGGGTTTATTCTGAAGCAGAATGGAGTGGAGCGTTGCCGCCGCAAAGGAAAGACACCCGGCAGCGCGCAAGCAGGGGAGGCCACGGCAGTGCTGGAAGGACTGTTAGAAGCAGAAAAAAATCACGCTGGACGCGTAAGACTTATAACTGACAGTCATTATTGCGCGCAAGCTCTCAAATTCGATCTAGCCATTTGGGAAGAGAATGGCTTTGAGGGCGCGAAAGGAAAACTAGTGGCCCACTATGAAGTGTGGAAAAAAATAGCCGAGTTACGGCTAAATTTGAGTCTGGATGTGGTTCACCAGAAATCTCATGTAAAAGAAGGAGCTCATTGGAGAGGGAATAATGAAGTTGATCGATACGTCCAGGAAAGAAGGATAATAGTTGTAGGAGCAGAAAAATGGGACAAGACCCCTCGCGGAAAAGTGGTCCCAGACAAGAGCGTGAGGCAAGTCGTGTCGGCAGTGCATGAAGCACTAGGCCACGCGGGTCCACTGCCTACGCGGAAAGAGTTAGAGAAGCTGGAACTCTGGGTCCCTGACCGAATGATTCGTGCGGTTCTGCGGGATTGTAATCCGTGCAACAAATACAACGCAGGGCGAAGAGGACGACGCACGGACGGATTGACGATCAGGAGTACTGTGCCGTGGGGCTCGGTTTGTATGGACGTAGCTGGCCCCATGGGAATAAGTGGCGCAAAGGGTGAAAAATACCTGGTTGTGCTGGTAGACTCGATGTCAGGACACGTCGGGCTGAAAGCAGTGAGAAAAGCCAATGCAAACAGTGTGATCAAGACACTAGAAGATGGGTGCATGTGGCTAGGAATCCCAAAAGAGTTGAGAACAGACAATGGAACTCATTTCAAAAACGCCCAGGTAGACGAATGGTGTCGTAGGTGGGGAATAGTCAGAGTCTATTCGCCTCCCTACACACCACAGGCAAACGGAGTGGCAGAAAGAAGTATTGGCCTAGTCAAAACCTGGTTGGGAAAAAATGCAAACGGGAAAGAGTGGAGTACTAAACTACTTGATTTGGTTGCAGACCTGAACGGGAGGAGTAGGAGCAGCCGGCCCTCCCCGTCCGAAGAACTCAATCAACGACTCTTTGTGTCCCAGGAAGTGGGCAGAACCCAAGACAGCCCGTCCCAGGATAAAGAGAAGTGTCGGTTCAGCGTTGGACAGAAGGTGTGGATCAAGTCAAGGGACCTGAACAGCGACACGGCAGTGAAGGCCAAGTACGACTGCTCGGACATCGTTAGTGAAGTCTTGGACAGGAACACAGTACGACTAAAGAAGAAAGGTATCCAAGGAGTTGAACAGCTGAAGCCGTTATCGGCTGACCCGATTCAAGCCAAGAAGTAATTTAAATAACATATGGCAACGGACTACAGAATAATCCCGGCCTTCGTGCGCATGGCCGCACACAAAGGTGCGGTCATCGTAAGAAGAACGCCAAATGGGATCCAAACCGGGAGAGCCCTAAATCTGGTGAGATTGGCCAAGCGGGGTAGCACACCCGGTGGACCAGAACATTTTCACTGGACATGGGTCGACGAAGCGTGTGTCATTTGTTTGACACCCAACCTGTTGCCTACTATGTGGTCGGGAGTAGGCTTCATGATGCCACCGGTACTGACCACCGATGTAAGAGAACTGGAATTTGCCCAGAGGAATGAGGACAAGCTTCCAGTCAAAGTGTTAGATGCCATGGTATGCCACCAGTGTCGAATTACCATTTTGACACGAATGGTGTTCTTTTCACAGTGGGAGATCGGACCAACTATGGATGTACGGGCTCGACAAATTAGCTCGTGCACGTGTATTTGGGACGGCGATGAGCTGGAATATTGCCCCATGTGTTTAGAACACATGGCAAGAGGAAAATTATTGAAAGTCGGAGAAGCAGAGGGATGGCAAATCACCAGGGCAATGACCCCCCTGGCGACCCTCTATCCAGTGTTGGGAGGAGCATCTTGGCCGGCATATGATAATAATCAGGCCATGAAGAACCTTTATCTGGCCTTGGGCCATTGTTGGCCTTGGCCAAGGCCAGTCGGCCGGCCTGCCCCCGACAGTTATACAGAAGAGGCCGACGAAATGGCCTTGTTTGCTCGTGAGTCGGTTCTTTCCGCAGGAGGAACCGCAGTCCTTGGGGACCTGCTTGAGGGACCCTGGAGGCCCATGACTTGGGCTCGGGCTGTAGCCCAGTTGTTGGCGTGCAAGGACGCACCATTGGTCAAAGTGGAGGCAGCCCCTGCGGAAACAAGCCCGACTGTGAGCAACATGTACTGCTATCGAAGTATTTTGGACATGTGTAACAAGGACTTCCAGTATGTGACAAAAAAAGGAATATACTGTTTTGCCCCTGGGAATAAAGTTGGATCAGTCCTTATAGTGAATGAGGGTGAAGCAGCACTGGTAAGGATTACAGTGAAAATGGCCATCATTCCTTACGAAGGAATATATTCACTGGGAATCAAATTGGAGGCCAAAAGGCTTAGCCAAGTTGTAGCCATAAGAAACGCCGGGTCCCAGATACGGAATGTTCTTAGAGAACAAATACAAACAAGAAAGGAGCACGGCACAGTAGCGGCGATAGAATCTCAAAGAAAGGCCAAGGAGACAGATGACCTTGACCGGTCGGAAGCAAGAGAATGGGATAAAGGTCCCAGCCAGGAGTGGACACAGGGATGTCCAGCTGGAGGAAGCATGTTCCAATCGTTGGTGACGGAGGAAAATCCAACCACTTCTCTCCCGCCAGAAGTAGGAGTCCAAGTGGAAAATCCAACCACTTCTCTCCCGCTAGAAGTAGGAGTCCAAGTGGAAAATCCAACAACTTCTCTCCCGCCAGAGACAGGAGTCCAGAAGGAAAACCTGTTTCAAAAGGCGGAAGGTGGTGGCATAAGTGACCGACCTGGGAAGATTCTACAGGACTGGACCCCTTTTGATTGGACGAAATTGTATCCGGCAAATTGCTCTACTCCTGGCTGCGACGGAAGCGGTAGCACACGACCAGGGGCAACTTACCACCGCTCATTTAGAGCTTGTCCGATCTATGTGGGGAGCCTCGAGGTGTGTCCCACGCCGGGATGTGATGGAAAAGGAAACACCAGATGGGGTCCGGAGCGTCACCGCACCCTTAAGACATGTCCAGTGCTGGCAGAAATGAAGCGCAAAGCCTCCGAAACCAGAAAACAAGCCGGTGGCCAAGGGAGCAACATGGCAGAAGATGCGGTAGACACCAGGCCGGGGGAACCAGGGCCGTCCACCTCTGATAGGCCGCTAGGAACGTTGGCTCAAGCGGCCTCCTACTATACACTGCGGTCTAAAGAGACAGACCCTCAAAAGAAAAAAAGGGGTCGAGCCGCAGTGGAGGGGTTGGTTAAGCTGTGGAGGCGGCCAGATTCCCAGGGGGGAGACAACTGAAAAAAAAAAAAGAGAAGAATGTGTACATACGTGTATATGTAAATGAATAGACATGTAATTGTGTATGTATACATGTGTATATAAAAGTATGATAACAATGTATCATTAATGGACTGTACATAATCAATAATAGAAAGAAAACCAGACGGGGACAGCGGAAGGAGTGACCACCTTGGCCAAGGAGGTGGACGTTTTCCTTGGCACAAGGGAGGAGCCAGGGAAGGAGGAGGGGCTGGAAGATCCCCTATAAAGCCAGGAGAGAAGAACCAGATCTTCATTCAGCCCTGAGAAGTAACCAACCATGAACTTCCCGCGCGGAGTCAAGAGAAAGAGAACAATGAGCCTGGAGAGTGGGGAGTCACCAATGACCCCCCCAGGCTACACAGATGATCCCGCTGGCTGCGACCCGGTGGAACCAGCGGGTAGGCTGAGCCCCGGGACCGGGGCTTCCACAGACAACGATGGGAAAAACGGGAGGAATCCGTTTTTTGCGCAAGAGGAACAAGAGATTTATGCAAACCGGGAATGGATAGCTCTGGAGCCACTCTACGCGAATGCAGTTCCCGTGAGCAGAAATCCAGAGCCAAATTTTGAAAGGCGAAGAATAACTTTATGTGCAGACGGCGGGTATGAGATTCCCAGCACTTCGCCTTTTTGCGACGAACCACCGGATTTACCCAACAACCCTCCAATGGATTGGAACACAATTGAATGGAGACCATCTATTTTTCCTCAGCCAGCGATATCATGGAAGAAGACCCTGATGACGGATTGGCTGACAGCTATAATACTGTCAGTCATTTTGACAGGCATCCTACTCAGCTTCACACTTTGGAAGAGCGCGGCCCGCTATGATCCGATGGAGATGATCAAGATCGAGTACGATGGAACGAGGCTCTTCAATCAAACCTGTTGGGCAGTGGACTTTGGAAGCGTCACCGTGAAATGGAATACATCCATAGCACCAGACATCGCTACCAGACAATATTGGACATCGGTGCTGCGACGACGAGAGAAGATGATAGCCTTGCCATTGGAACCCGGAGCAATTCCGCGCGCAGGAGACGAGGAGGAAAGACGATATAAGACAAAAAGGGAAATAGTGAGTGAAGTAACTCACTTTCCCGATCATTTGGGTCTCGTGAATTGGACAGGGCAAAAAATAAGTAACATCAGTGCTTGTGATATGAGGTACTTCAAAGCGCCAGAAAACTTTGCTAATCTAACGATAAGCTTGATTTGCAAGAACAAACGTGAAGAGAAAATTGTTAAAAGAAATTGGATTTTAAAAGTGGGCGAGGAGCATGCGGAATGGTATAGCAATGCCTCGTGTGTCCCGTTGCCCGAATCAAAAGGAGGGTATTGGGAAAAGAGTGGGAAAATGCCGGATGAATTTTCATTCCCGGCCCCAATGAAAAACTCCACGTGCCGTGGCACTTATCCCGGATGGGAGCCGTGCTGGAGTTGTTTAGATTTGGTTTGTGAAAAAACTCAGGATTATTCAAGTAAGCGTCGCCTTAACCGGGTGCCGAGAAGCCTGTCCGACAGCCAGAAGCCAGTATTTTGGGACTGTCAGAGAGTTTTTAGTAGGTTAAATGCGTGTTACTTTAATGTGGGACAATTTTGTGAGAATAATTATCATGTGATAATGTGGGCCTATAAATTCCAAAAGATGAAGTCCCCTGTCGCAGTGTCAACAAGGGGAGGGAGGAAGTTCAACCCAAATAAGGAACCAGTGGATTTTGAATTTTGGCTAAATAGTTCATTTCCCTGGTTATGGCAGGAACAGAGACAGATCGCTGTGCCCAGCAGTGACCAGGGCAGACACCGGTTGTACCCATCGGCAAGGCACTTATGGGTTCAACGGTTACCCACTCCTGCCGATCTGTTGACGGTAACTCCGGGAGAATTTGATAAAATTGACCAATGTGTAGTAGGCAAAATTTATGCTGGATTGCATGGGAGGGAGTGGACAGTTGGGAGGTCACCAAGATGTGACCTGGATGAGATCAAGCGATCCGTCTTGGGCACCAGGTGGGTTCACAACTGTGCCAGTCTCTTAGTAAACAAAACAGTGAAAGGAATTTTACAGGCATGGTCTGAGATAAACGTTCGGGACCCCGCCAAAACATGGTGGGGATTTAACGGGTACGAGATGAAGCAATGGGTGATACCCTGTTTAAACGTAACAACAAATTACTGGGTTCAATACCAATATATGTCAACAGTATATTCAAAAGAGACTGATATCAAGCCCACGGGAATATATTCCCCATATATCTATGTGAATCCTCGGCCCTGGGCGATGATTTGTAACACTGAGAAAACAAAATGTTTGATTGCCTTAGCTCGTGAACAATGTGTTACACTGCCTAATTGGAAAGAATATTGTTTAGATAAATATCAAGATGAGAGATACAGAAGTGTAGAAGGGGCTTTGTGGGAGTACGTCTCGCCACAAAACAGGTGGAGGCGGCAGCCCGCTAGAGACCGGGTGCCTTGTAGTACCTGGGTACAAAATGAAGGATTGCTAAATTTAGGCAAGCCAGTGTCTATCCCCTATCGGCTGCCTGCGCTGATGCAGATTGCTGAGGGGCGTGCGTTCCGAAAGAGTCTGTGTGAGGGGCGGCAGTTTATAGGTTTTGATTGGGTTGGCCCCAATAGAATTTTCAATAATGGAACATGTTTCTCCCCGTCAGAGCATTGGATAAAATGTGGTCATGGAGACAATATTCATGATTGCACTTGGTATGAGAAGATAGGGGCGGCGCTGCAGTCAGCAACAAGTGCCGCGGTTGAGGCCTTTGGGGACGTGATCACTGGTGCGTTGGAAATGGTACTGGGGCCAATCTGGGCGTGGGTGCTAGTAGGGTTTGCATTGATAGGGATAGCAACGACTCTGTGCATTGCCATAAAAGGAAGCATTAAGAAGATTTTATTCGACCCCCCCGGAAGAGGGGTGTCTCTAGTTAGGCAAATGACGGCCCGCAAGAGGGGTGGTCGGAACGTCGTATTAAAAGGAGAAGTCGGGCAGCCGTCGGGCATTCGAGCCTGACAGCTCAGAGACAGGGACTACGACAGAGAGAGAAAAAAAAAAAAAAGGGGAACTAAAACTAATAATGGCAACAAACAGCTCAAGTGGGTATTTAGATCCGAGGGGAAGGCCAGGAGCAATGAGAGTGAGTAACGAAGTTCAATATTGGGTTTTATTCAGTATCTGGACAGCCTACTGCTGTTCTGGGTCTTGGGATTTGCAACAACTCACTCGCCCTGTAATTTTGGTCATATCAATATTCAAGGTTTTGATTTTGAGATTTTTATACACAAGACACACGATGGGTTTGGGTCTTTTTGTAGTCTACATGCATGGCCGAATGTATGTTGACCCTGATACACCCAGAGGTATTGCCGAAATTGTATTGCTTATTTTGTGGAGTGTTTTGGAAGTGGTGTCAATTTTTGTTTACTATGTCGTGTTTGGGGTTGTCATATTGGAAGCGATATTGGTAATAGGAATGGCCATGTATGTTATAAAGATGGTAGCCGGACTTGACCAGCATGCACGCACCTCTGTCGCGTGGAGATGGCGTACGGCCAAGCTCGTACTCTGGTGCGTGATATGGGGGTCATTGTCTGTGTTACTTTGGGTCGAAGTGGTGGACCAATTGGTAATGATAACCTGGTTTTTTACATACTCTGTTTTTTTTCCCCTCCCGCCCCGAGAGGCGGGAGGACGGCCGCAGAGAAGCCCCCCTATTGTATACCAAGGGGCTGGCAGAGGGGTGATTGTTTGATGAAAAATGTTAAAATTTGTGCTTCCATGTTTTACAGACTGTACACTGGTTTGGGGATGCACCTAAATGCATCCTGTGCGGAATGAGCCATATGAAATTGGCCTGGGTGATCGGGAGATCTTATGTGGGAAGCTGTTGTTATCAGGCCGGCTTTAGTTTGACTTGGCTGGTCCCTGACGGTCTGTATGTAAAAGAGGGAGAGCAGTCCAGCTTGGACCATCTCGGATGGGAAGGATGTGCGGAGTTGATGATCACCGCGACTCTGCTAGAGACAACTCGAGGGCCCCTAACAGCATGTACGGTTCTCACGCAAGGAGCAGGAAGAACCCACGGCACCATCTGGCCTTTGATTCACCTGACCTGGCGTCAACGGAACGGCACTCGATGCATCACTTCGCATTGGCAATGTGGGCGCTGTCTGGCGGTGAGCGCTCCTCATCGCTTTCTCCCGGCTGACTTTTACACCCACCCGAACGCGGAATATGGAGCACACCGACCTGTGGTGATACCCAGCGAGGCCCCTGTGGGGCTTGTCCGGCCTGCGCGTCGGGGAGGAGGACGGTACAGAGAGCCAGGCGAGGATTCCATGAGGCGTCGGGATTCGGACGACAGCCGTATGTATGGAGGGCCTGGCTACGGTGGTGGTCCTCCCCTCGACTCGCCCACCAGCCCCGTACGGCTGATAAGCCCGCTGGATGTGGATGCAGCTCCTTCTGGGTCTGAGGACGACGATGAGGCTCAAGACAGAGAACGCGAGAGCGACCTCGGGGCTGAGGATGAGGAAGCAGATGTCGAGAGTGTGGCCACAGGGAATTCAACGCCACCGGTGCTGAGAGCCCTCGCGGTGGAGGACCACGCTGACGACGACAACGCTGCTGGTCGGTTGTCGCGCCTGATCAACGCCCTCGCAGAGATCGCCAGACAAGGTGATATGGCGGCGGCCTGCCCTACTTCAACAACCGCTGAGGTCGTGAGTATCTCAGACGGAGACGACGACATGACTGCCTAGCTCGTAACGGGGGAGGGAGTGAGCAGAGAAAATTTATACCTGTTTTTCAATCCAAGGAGGGGGTGTCATGTAACATGGAGATAGAGATGGTCCAAATGGTAGAATATGGATTGTTCACAGGGATAAATTGACAGAGCTGATATTTCCAAATTTGTCCAAAAGATGGCGCCAGACCAAAACATGAGACCAAAAGAGAGGCCAGGATAAGCTAGACCAGTTAAAATAGAAAAGAGGAACACGGTGTCAGAGTGTAAGTCACGCATGGAGGCACAAATGAAATTTTTATTATGTGTTTTTTATTTTTGATTTTTTGCTTGGCTAAAAATGTACTCTGTAACCGCTTTAAGCAATATTATTTGTCAATTCGATCAAGGGACCCGTCACTGAGAATAGTGGCGTGACATAAATTGTTTGGAGAAGCACAAATGAAATTTTATTATGTGTTTTTTATTTTTGATTTTTTGCTTGGCTAAAAATGTACTCTGTAACCGCTTTAAGCAATATTATTTGTCAATTCGATCAAGGGACCCGTCACTGAGAATAGTGGCGTGACATAAATTGTTTGGAGAAGCACAAATGAAATTTTATTATGTGTTTTTTATTTTTGATTTTTTGCTTGGCTAAAAATGTACTCTGTAACCGCTTTAAGCAATATTATTTGTCAATTCGATCAAGGGACCCGTCACTGAGAATAGTGGCGTGACATAAATTGTTTGGAGAAGCACAAATGAAATGTTTATTATGTGATTTTAATTTTTTGTGATTTTAATTTTTTGATTTTTTTTGCTTGGCTAAAAATGTACTCTGTAACCGCTTTAAAGCAATATTATTTGTCAATTCGATCAATTCATGTAACAGAAAGTAGGTCAAAGGTGAAAACAAGTCATGTAACAGAAAGTAGGTCAAAGGTGAAAGGGGGAAGTGAAAGGTTTTGCCACTAGCTGTGCAATTGGTGGAAAGTACTGCGTGGTCAGGGCGGAAACAGCTGCTAAAGGCCAGTCCCTCCATAGGCGTGGGATTTCTGGACAGTCCCTTCTATACGCGTGGGAGAATTGGGCAGTCTTACCCTATAGGGAAAGTACAGGAGAAAAGAAAGGGGAGGGGGGGAGACGGAGAGGTCTATAAAAGGTCCTGCTGGAGTAGCCTCAGGGCTTTTTTCCCCAAAAGAGCGCTTATACGTGAAGAGGCCCGGAGGAGTTTCAAGATTTTTTTTTCCAAAGTCCCGAAGATCTTTGTGTGAGACGCAGGATCGCTGGACTGAAATTAACTTGGATTTACTCCCAAAAATTGGACTGGACAACTTTATAGAGAAATAGGTGAGAGGGATTTATATTTTTTATGTATTTTAGCGTGAGGGGGGGAATAGTCATCGGGCCGCCGGATTCCTCGTGGCCAGCCTGTTTCTTTAATTTGGATTTAGAAGCAAGATCGAACTGATCACTCGACTTTGCTTTCACCAAAAATAGCACGCAGCTGGTAATCACCGCTTCCCTTTTTTATGAACTGTGTTTTGCAATCGAATTGTTCTGGGATTGAATGATTTTATTAACACGGGTATCAGTGAGTGAAATTGTTCAGTTTCTGGGGTAATTGAGATTTGTAATTTTATTCCATGTTTCTTCAATAAATGTGTTTTGTATATTACTTACTTCGTTGTACGCGGATTTGTACTGAATATGCAACCGATGGTTTGGGGCCGATTTAAATAAAATAAATCAACGGAAGTGTTTAAGTCGGATTATTATTTTGTGTAGAACGAAAAGTTGTTTGACTATTTGAAAGGCTCAGGCCCGCTTCCCCTTTTCGACGGGCCGTGTAAAAAGTAACTCTGAGCCAGTTAGAGAATTAAATAACTTTCGTAAAGATTTAAAGGAGGAGTGGATTTCGTTAGAAGTGAATTGTTGGAAATTTACTTCTTCTAAATAAATTAACGACGACGGCTGAAATAAATCAGTGGAGTTGGAGGAGAATAAAAATATTTCAGTTGTCCGTCGGGCGCGGCTCAGTTCTCCTTTTTTGACGGGCCGTGTAGAAAGTAACTCTGAGCCAGTTAGAGAATTAAATAACTTTCGTAAATATTTAAAGGAGGAGTGGATTTCGTTAGAAGTGAATTGTTGGAAATTTACTTCTTCTAAATAAATTAACGACGACGGCTGAAATAAATCAGTGGAGTTGGAGGAGAATAAAAATATTTCGATTGTCCGTCGGGCGCGGCCCAGTTCCCCTTTTGTCGGGCCGCGTCAAAAGTTAAATAGGACACGATCAAAAAATAGACTTGCCTTCCAAATTAATTATTGGGCAAATCTAAAGACAGCACGACATTTTTATTCGGTAAAAAGGTCGCTATTCTCTTCGAAGCAATTAAGTGGGGTGAAGAACTCCGACGGTCAAGTGCTAAATCTACGTATACGAGGTTAGAATTAATAATATAAAGGGCATTAATTTTCTTCTAAAATGCTATTATTGTCACACTTTTATTAATTCGATTCTCTTTCGAATAAAAAAGTTGGTCGGCTCGCTGCATGAGCGACCAAGTGGAACGGACCCGTATGAACATTTACTTCGGCAAAACTAGTGCTTGGGTGCGCTATACAAACGAATCCCTGAGGTCTTAACAAAGACATCTAAAAAATATCCGTAACGAATAAGAACTTCAAACATTAGCGGGGAGCCATCAATACGATGCGGTCACTTCGAAGTCCTGCCTCGAATTGAGTTACTCGGCACGCGCTTCGGGTGACTTGAGAGGGATTGGCGTCGTACAGAAATTAGATTGATTCCGGAGGAGTTAATTTAACTCGGGTGGTTAGATTACGGACGAATCTCCGAACCCGGCTAAAACGAACCCGTTACTGGGAAGCCGGGGGCACCTGATTGCAAGAGGTGCGTTTGACAACGTAAACTTGGAATAAATGAATCGATTTGAAGTGGCCCTCCGACTTGGATGGGAGGCTTGGATGACCAGCGGCGAGATATCGTTTTTTAGACTTAGACTTAGACTTAGACTCAACTTTATTAATCCCTTGGGATTACTCCTTCAGGGAAATTCTGTGTCCAGTAGCAGTAAAATACAAGATACACAAGAAAAACACAAGAGATCAAGATATACAGAGGATGCAGAAATACACACAGTGCAAGAGATAGCAATGAAATGTAATGTAAAAGAGGCCAAAAGATAAACTAGGCAAGAAAATCGAGGGAGGAAAAAACACTACACAGTAGTTGCCATAATATTGCGCATTGTATATTGACGTGAAGAATGTGTACAGTTATGTCCCTGTTCATGTCCGTGTCACCTCCTCCCCAGTGAGGAGTTGAATAGCTTGATGGCTTGGGGGACAAAGGAGTTCTTCAGTCTGCTTGTCCTACAATTGGGGAGGAGCAGTCTCCCACTGATCCGGCTCCTCTGATTAGTGATGACAGAGTGCAGAGGGTGACTGACATTGCCTATAATGTCCAACAGTTTTTTCAGTTTTTGGACGCATGCAAAGAGCAACTTTCGCACAAGTCTGCCAGTGGATCCTGACAGCGTGGAGCAGTGTGAAAAAATCCACCATCACCAACTGGTTTCGAATAGCCAGTCTGCTGCGTGACGGAGAGGAGAGCACAAGCTCAGGAGTGAATTTGCCTCAGGACGAGAGTGAAGATGAAAGCGACAAGGAAAGAGAGAATGAGAAAGAGTGTTGTGACGTACATCTGGCGCTATGCCGATCGGACACTGAGGAGGAAGATTTTGCTGGTTTCAGGCGACAGGAGGAAGACAAAGACGGTTCTCAGTGACTTTGTTTACTGGTATGTTTTTTTTTTTTTTACCCACCTAGTAAGTGCTGTTACTTTCGTGTTTACAACAAAATGTTAATGTTATTAAAACTTTAACCCAGCTATTGCTGTTACTTCCATGTTTACAATGAAATGTTAACGCTATTAAAACTTTAGCGCAGCTAGTGCTGCTACTTCCGTGTTTACAACGAAATGTTAATGTGATTAAAACTTTAAAAAGGCTTTCTGTGTACTGTCTTTGTTTGTAAATAACTCTTGCGCACGTGTGGCTTATAGTCCGGTGCGGCTTATATACGTAAGTATAAAACAAAAGAAAATCACAAATTTTAGCTGGTGCAGCTTATAGTCCGGTGCGGCTTGTAGCCCGAAATTTACGGTACATATACATGCCGTGCTACCTGTCACCAGCCGGTACTCTGTCACTCAATCACCATGGATACCATTCACAGCCACGCCCCTTCCTTTAAGTCAATCACAGCCACGCCCCTTCCATTAAGTCAATCACCCACACCTGTTCCTGCTCATCAACCAGTTCTTATTTAAACACCACACATCAGTCACTCCCTTGTCAGTTCGTCCCAGTATGCTACCTGTCCGTGCTCTTGCTCTGTGCCTTGTTGCTCTCGTTGCCTCCCAGTTGCCGACCTGTTTCCGTGTACTGACGGATCAAGCCCGAATGCCCTGACCAAGCGCCTGTCCAACAACCAAGCCTGAACACTGCCAGCCCTGACTGAACGCCCGGTCACTGACCACGACTCCGTCTCACTCCTGACACAGTGTGTCGCATTTGGTCGTCCTGCCCGTCTGCGCTTGTCACGGAACGAACTGACCAAATCACAACCAGCGTGCACTGTTTTCCCCCCTCCTACTATTGAGCGACCGGCACACACTGAAACGCGGCTAGAGGAGCTCTCGGCTCAAGTCCTGTGCCTCACTCCACTGCTGCAGCTAGCATTGCAAGTTGCCAAAGCAACCGCGTCCGCTCCGCTGCTCATCCGTCCGGCTCAGCTGCCTCAGCCCACTTCCTCCATGGAGGGCTTCCCGGAATCTGAGGTGAAAAATCCGGAGCGATTTGACGCCAACCAGTACCGAGTCCGGCCATTTCTTTGAAGTTGATGGATTCAGTTTGCGCTCCAGCCTCAGACATTTGCCTCGGAGGGAGCCAAGGTGGGATTTACCATCACGCACTTCACCAGTAAGGCCTTCTTATGTGGAATGGCCAAGTTACATCGCCAAAGCGCCCGCCTGTGCTTCCTTCGAGGCATTCACTCGGGAAATGCCCAAAGTCTTTGCTATGAGCTCCTCCGTCACCGAGGCATCGCGGAAGCTGGTTCGGAGCCACCACCCCTGGTGGAACATGCCCTGAACTTCCGCATTGCTGTCAGTCAGAATTTGTAGTCGATATTTTTTTTATGAGTCTGGATGACTATCGACCTTGTTTCATACTAGACAAAGCTGTGGAGCTGACGACGACTGCAACCAGGGGCAGTGAAAGGGACAGGGTCGACGTCACTCTACGTGGGTTCGGGACCGAATCCATAGGCTAGGTGACCGGACCGTTCAAGGTCTTCTCCGAGCAGATGGGCCGGACAGAGCAGAGCTGATGGAAATCAGTCGGGCTTCCCTCTCTCCTCAGGAGCGCTAACAGCGACTGCTCCCCAGCCTCTGCCTTTATTGTGGAGGCAAGGGGCAGCAAACGGCTTCGTGATCGCGCCGTTTGATTGACAGCTCTGGCACGCTCATAATCGACTGAGTATGTTGCTGTGATGGTGTGCGTCTTTGACACAAAGTGAGTATATACATTTCATTGTTACTACTGTCCACTGTTGTGCCGTTTGTCCGATCGCGGTTAGCTTCGTGTGCACACCGTTTGACTGACAGCTCCGGCGCGCTCCTTAAAGTTTGCCTCGCATCGTACGAGTAGCCGTTACGCAGCGGCACGGCGACTAACGGTCGCCAGCAAATGTATTTTGTTATCTCGATCAATGACTTATGTATTTTTGGTGTGTTGCCGAGAGTATTTCATTTATGGCTATTTATTATTATTATTTGCCAATAATTCAGTAAAGCAATCAAAACTGAACCACGTCTTCCTTCATGTGTTCTGACCGACACCCGGGGGTGAAAAGAGCATAACCATCCGAGCCAACCCCCTATACAGTCCTCAGGCTCCCCAACAATAGCGGTAGCAGTTTGCATTATTTTATTGCAATGGTTTTCCTCATTCAGATTTGTTTCAAGACTACAGTTAGACTTCACTTTGATGGTTAATGCAGTTATTGCAATTTTGTTGTTTCATCACAGTAGATTGGTTTATTTACATTTCAAAAAACAGAAGCCATTCATTTACAAATGTGATTGCACTTTAGTTTACATATTTAAATATTCAGATATTAAGATGTGATAGACAGTTTTTGCATGATTTGAATGAGGCAAAATAACAAGCTTTTTCTCTCAAATATATTGTTATAATCATTTGTTTCAGATGTACTGTAATTATGTTCTGTATAAAAATTAAATTTGGTGTTCAAAAAGTCTTTTTTCAAACTTGAGTCTGGAAAAAGAGGGTGTCGTCTTATAATCGGGGTCGTCTTATATTCGGGCCAATACGGTAATTAACAACATTCATGAGCAATTTTTGGAACACAAAATGTGAATACCATCATTGGCACAAGAAACAGTTGAACATCTCCTCCGTATCCTCAATGGGATCAAGGGTAAGTTGGAGCCTATTCCAGTTGATTTTGGACTAGCAGCTGGTTGCAAATAAATTGTAAAACACATACGAACAAGAATCCACCCTTGCGAATTAAAGTGCCCAATTAACAAGCATGTTTTTTATATACGTATGTATGAGGAAGCCAGAGCACTCAGACATAAGCCATACAAACACAGAAAGTATAAACAGAACCTGTTGACTGTGAGGCAGACATGCTAACTACATGGCTACCATGTTGCCCATAATACAATACACTATAGCCATGACAAATCATGGAGCCACGGTGACCAGGTGGTTAGAACAGAGGTCACCAATATAGTGCCCATTTAGCCCAAAAGGACCATGTGTTCTAAAAAAAACCTCATTATTGAAGGGACCTTATAATTTTCTCTGAATGTTGTAAAGCCAGTCACTTAAGAATATGCATATCGCCTCACGACCTTAATGGGGTTAAGCAGTTTAGAAAATAGATGGACAAATGAAAAATCATTTGATGTGGAAAATGTGTTCTGACACAAATATTGTTGATGGATACCTGAAAGTGTCTCCAATGCGGTCACGGAAGTAAAGAAAACCTCTGTGGTCCTGCAGCAGGAGGTCTCCGGTGTTAAAATAGAGATCACCCGTTACAAACACATCCTTGATCAACTTCTTTTCAGACTGGACCTTATTTCCAGCGTAACCCAAGAACTGGTTCATAGCCGTCACAGGGGCAACCAGGATACCAACCTCACCTGCTCAAATACAGTACTCAAGAGTGATTCCAGACTAATAAAACGTCTTTCAACTTGAGAATATATGTTGTAATGGTGTACATACAGATCATGGAATTACCTATGTGCGCTCGTACACATCTTCCAGAGACAGTTCTGAATGGTTCATATGTTTGTGTATCATATCGCAGGAGTTCAAAGGGTACTGTAAGCTGTAGAATCAGAAATGTTTCAGAACTAACCATCCAACTAATCACAATCTTCGATTTATCATGTTACTGATCAGAGTATGAAGTGACTAAACATTGAAGAATTCCAAAATTATTTTCGATGGGTATTTCTAGTCAAACAGGACATTGTATTAATATATTTTTTTAAATATATGGTATCATTATGCTAGTTTTTTAAAAAATCTTTACCTTGTTAATTCTTGCAAGAGAATATTAGATACATTATGCAATCACTGGTAATAGATACAATGATAATAATATGACTACTACCAGAATAATTCCTAACCTTGTTGAAGTAGCTTGCTCTCCCAATAGGTCCAATCTCATCAGTATAGTTGAGGAAGCCTATGCTGGCCTCAGTTAAACCATAACCTTCTCTGACCTTGAGTGTATGAAAGCGTTCAGCAAATTCCTTCCACACATCTGATCGAAGCCCGCTTCCTGCTGCAAGCCAAACACTGTGACTGTTCTCTTCTGGAACCTGCATTTATAGGAACACATTTTCAACTAAACTGAGATATTCATCATATTATTTTTAACATTTAGGAGTATATGAATGTTTGTTTGATTTCATTATCATATGCCTTCTTATCTTTCACTGTGGAATCACTTTTTATCAAAAGAATTCTCAGGAATTTCCAATTTTTTAAAACTAATGTTATGCTACGTATGTTACGTTACGTTACGTTACGTTATGTTATAAACGAAGTTATTGATATAAAATAGATAATTCTCAGGGTAAACCATGAATAATAAAATCTGAATCCAATCATTTAGTTAGTGATTTAGAATGATTTTTTTTCCTGACCTGACAAGAAGCACATAAAATATCACACTGAAAGCAATTTCTGTGAAATTCTACTACTGAAAATAAATGGGAAAAACTATCCCTATCGTAGAACAACATGACACAAATAAAATTTCATCTTACCACGGCATGGTTGACCAGATATCGACAGAGCTCGCCTATGTACTGCACCACTGTCACATTATATTTGACACAGTCCTTCCAAAACTGAGTTGCTGAGAACTTTTTCCTTAAGACACAAGTTGCACCTTTGATCAAATTGAAGACAAACACATGTCGGACAAGTAGTATCAGTAATTATGAATACCAGGCTATTAAAACGACATTGCATACTCTGATGTAAATATAGTAGTTACTGCTCTCCATTCCAGGTGCATGGTCACTTGATGACTAGATTAGACACTAGAATGGTACTGTAATTGTAATGTATTCTTTTATGTACCGAGTCAAACCTCTACATACGAATTTAATTCGTTCCGGGAACTACTTCATATTATGTCTCATGAAGGAATCATCACCTTTTTCCTTTTTTCACCAATACTACCATTTGCGTTAGCCTTCTTGGGACGCTAACTGACGTCATCCCGACGTGCCGCCGTCTAGCGGGCTAACCATAATGACGTATGTTGCGAATTACTTCGGATCTTGAGTCAAATATTTGATCAAATTCCATATCGTATGTTGAAAAATTCGTATTCTTAAGCAATCGTATGTAGAGGTTTGACTGTACTGTACTTGGTATTGTTATGACATTTATTGTTTTTTGCCCCCTTCTTGGCCAGATCACACGTGAAAAAGACCTTGGTCTCAGTGCCTATTATTTACTAATTAAATAATGGTTGTGATTGATTGATTGATTGATTCATTCATTCATTCATTCATTCATTCATTCATTCAGTTACTTAATCACACACCACACAGAGAAGCAAGCATTCTACATAGTTGCAGACATGCAGGGAAAGATGTCAAAGACTGATGCTCAAACGTTCTTACCAAGCTGTATGCATCCTCCAATGCCTAACAGGGAAGCAGACATGTGGTAAAGAGGAAGAGTGATATAGACGATGTCATCAGATGTAGCGCCGCACATCTGAAAGAATGCCATACTCATAATGGCTTTAAGGTGACCCACACGTGCTGCCTTTGGGAAACCTGACAGAGAAAGGGACATCATTTCTACATTTCTACATTTTAACAGGTTCATTTCTAATGATTTAATTCACAATAGAGCAGAGGTGGGCATTCCGTCCCAGGGACGTATTGGTCTTCCCGTCTGTCACTGACAGACACCCATTTTACAGATTAAGGACAAGAAAGTTAAAAAAAAGGGACAGACTGTGAGGACAGATGCAAGTGTTTCTTCGTACGTCCATGTAATCATTCCTATCTAGGTCAAGTGCCGACAAACCTCGTCGTCCGTCACTGACAGATGCCTATTTCACTGACAACTGTTGGAAACACGCTCCTTTGTCTTGCGTGTGTGTAAAACACATGGTTAAAGCCCACCTATCACGCTAATGAATTATACTGTTTTACGTTTCACTCATTTAGTTGTGGTCTGTATAAAGTGGAATAGTGTTGCTTTTGTCTGAATTCCTCGTTTTGCTACCATCACTCTTTTCTACTTGTTCTGATGTGCGGCTCAGAGCAAACCGTTTTGGTGCAGTCTCTTTAAATGCAAACGAGATAGTCAAACCTCGGTTTTCGACCACAATCCGTTCAAGAAGGCGGTTCGAGAAGTGAATCGGTCGAATTCAGAATCTATTTTTCCCATTACAAATAATGGAAAAAAATTTACCGTATTTGCCGGTGTACAGGTCGACTCGGTGTATAAGTCGACCCCCTAAAATTCGACGGAAATTTACGATTTTATGATATATCCTTTGTATAAGTCGAGCTCAATTGTTGCATTATATTAAACTTCAAAATTCAAT
Source organism: Syngnathus scovelli (assembly GCF_024217435.2). Classification (NCBI taxonomy): domain Eukaryota; kingdom Metazoa; phylum Chordata; class Actinopteri; order Syngnathiformes; family Syngnathidae; genus Syngnathus; species Syngnathus scovelli. Next base: position 1,043,753 of record NC_090859.1, read on the forward strand.
ATGCGAAATTTATTGACGAAATGTGTTCAAATTCCGGGAGGCCGTGCGCATGCGGCTGTTTATAAGCACCGCGGAGGAGATCGCGGAGCCTCATTCGACTTCCAGCGGCCGGCGAGCTCGCGCACGCCGCCCGGCACCAACGGGAGGCCGGAAATAGCTCCAAGCCGAGCGGATCGGCACTTTATAAGCACCGCGGAGGAGATCGCGGAGCCTCATTCGACTTCCAGCGGGCCGCACACTCGCGCACGCCGCCCGGCACATCCGGGAGGCCGTGCGCACGCGCCGAGTGGCCGAAAATAGCCCCCGCCGAGCGGATCGGCTGTTTATAAGCACCGCGGAGGAGATCGCTGAGCCTCATTCGACTTCCAGCGGGCCGCGCGCTCGCGCACGCCGCCCGGCACATCCGGGAGGCCGTGCGCACGCGCCGAGTGGCCGAAAATAGCCCCCGCCGAGCGGATCGGCTGTTTATAAGCACCGCGGAGGAGATCGCTGAGCCTCATTCGACTTCCAGCGGGCCCCGCACTCGCGCACGCCGCCCGGTTCAAATTTTCTAAGTGCAACGCACAATGAGATGCATGAGAAACGGCCTTGGTTACCATCACATTTGAAACGATGAATACGAAGTTAAATTTTATGACTCGGTGTATAAGAGGTCGATTTTTTTCGGTCGATTTTGGATCGAAAAAGGTCGACCAATACACCGGCAAATACGGTAATCCGTTCCAAGACAAAAAAAACCCCGCCTTTTTTAAGCATTTTTTCATTTGCGCATTTTTGTCTGATCGCGCAACTGCAGCACACCACCGAAGGCGCAACCGTAGCGTGCCGCCGACCGCGCAACTGCACCGCGCTGGTTGCTTTATTGTGACAGAGCCGTTGCTGAAATTTAGAAAATATTTTTAAAGTCCAGATGTACTTTCCAAAATTTAAGTGAACCTCAGTGCGCAGGGAGCTTAATTTGGTCCGATCGCGCAACCGCAGCGCGCCGGGTGCTCACTGTCGCATTGCTTTAAGAGTGACTTTGTGTTTTAGGATGGCTTTACTGCTCCCACTTGCTTTCTTTGGAGGCATGATTAGGGGTTAATACAATCCTCAAAGTAACGAAAATACAATAACGAACGAAGTCTGTCGGCATCCGGGCCGCGCGGTCGGGTTTTCTCGGGTCCTTTCGGCTTATCTCGCGAGGTTCGACCTCCGAATTTTGTTCGATAACCGAAGCAAAAAATATCTCAAATTTTCCGTTCGAATTCCGATTTGTTCAAGAACCGGAACGTTTGAAAACCGAGGTTTGACTGTACTACTTCACATCCCCCAGGCCGCAAGATGTGTGTCTTCCTTTCCGGTCGACTAATTTGTAGTTTCCTTTCCGGTCGACTAATTTGTAGTTTTTTTTTTAGCCGAGGAAGCGTTTACTTTTTATTACTTTTTTTATTTAAAAGAGATAGCCTTCACTTGCGCCGCAAACTTTTTGACTGATTTAAAGCAGTTATCATCATCCAAACTCCGGCCCGCGGGCCAAATCCGGCCCCCGGTCAGATTTCATACGGCCCGCAGCTACGGTCTTATAATGTATTATTTATGGCCCGCCTGCACTATCAAGCTGAATAAAAAAAAAAAAAAATCATGAAATTTGAAACTGTAATTCCTCCTATTACTAACAGGTGGCAGCACCACCCCTCTCCGCTCATTTCTGCCATGGTGTCTGCAAATTAAACGAGGAAAGTTGCCATTGAGGGCCGTCGCTTTCAATAGAAATGGGAATTACAATACTTCTTCACTGAGAATCAAGCCAATTGTGTTTGTCTAATTTGTAAAGAGACGATTGCCTTGTTTAAGGATTTCAACCTAAAGAGACACTATCAGACTAAATATGCTAACACATATGACAAGCTAACAGGGAGTGACCGCGCTGATAAAGTGAAGCAGCTCCAACTTAATTGGCATCACAACAGTGATTCTTCACGCGGGGCTGTGAGTCAAAAGTAAATTTTACTAAAGCAAGCTACGAAGTAGCCATGTTAATACTGTTGATGTTATGAACCTGTAGACGTGACAAAAACTATTACCTTCTGAAAAATATTGTAAATGACATGAGCAAAATTCACTTGTTTTAAGTTTTAATAATAAGAGACAACTTTGCGTTACTTATAACTCCTGTTTAAAATGTTCATGAGGCAAAAATAATTTTAAACTCAGGTAAATTTAAAGTCAAAGTCAGCTTTATTGTCAATTTCTTCACATGCCAAAGACACACAAAGAAACCGAAATTTCGTTCCCCGCTATCCCACGGTGACAACAAATAAATAAGAGGAGCAAGTGAGCGTACAGCAGACATTCCAGAAAATAGCGCAAAAGTGCAGCACGCTACGCAGAAGGGGGTAGCAAGTTCAAGGTCCTAACACCCTGGAGAGTGAAGATGTTGGCGAGTCTGGTGGTGCGGGAGCGCAGGCTCCTGTACCTCTTCCCAGAGGGCAGAAACAAAGAGTGAGCTGGGTGACTCACATCACTCACAATCGTGGTTGCCTTGCGGGTGAGATGGGAGGTGTAAATGTCCTTCAGGGAGGGGAGCGAAGCACCAATAATCTTACCAGCCGTATTCACTATGCGCTGCAGGGCCTTCAAAGTCAAAGTCAAAGTCAGCTTTATTGTCAATTTCTCCACATGCCAAAGACACACAAAGAAACCGAAATTTCGTTCCCTCCTATCCCACGGTGACAAGACATGGCCCACAACAGACAAACAAGTAAACAAGTATAACAACAGCGTGCTGAATAAATAATGAATAAATAACACAATAAATAAATAGAGGAGCAAAAAAAAGGAGCAAGTGCGCGTACAGCAGGCATTTCAGAAAAAGCGCAACAGTGCCGCACGCTACGCAGAAGGGGGTAGCGAGTTCAGGGTCCTAACAGCCTGGAGAAAGAAGCTGTTGGCGAGTCTGGTGGTGCGGGAGCGCAGGCTCCTGTACCTCTTCCCAGAGGGCAGAAGGTCAAACAAAGAGTGAGCCGGGTGACTCACATCTCTCGCAATCGAAGTTGCCTTGCGGGCGAGATGGGAGGTGTAAATGTCCTTCAGGGAGGGGAGCGGAGCACCAATAATCTTACCAGCCGTATTCACTATGCGCTGCAGGGCCTTCAAGTTCTGTTCAGTGCAGTTACCACCCCAGACAGCAATGCAACTGGTGAGGACGCTCTCAACGGTGCCACGGTAGAATGTAGACAGGACTGCCTGAGGAGCACATGCACGCCTGAGTTTCCGCAGGAAGTACAGGCGGCGCTGAGCTTTGCCAGTGACGCGGTGTTTGCGGACCAGGAGAGGTCCTCACTGATGTGCACCCCCAGGAACTTGGTGCTGCTCACCCTCTCCACCACAGCACCGTCGATGATCAGCGGCAGGTGTTTTGCTTGACCCTTCCGGAAGTCAACAACGATTTCCTTGGTCTTGTTGACGTTCAGCAGGAGGTTGTTGTCCCTGCACCACGTGGACAGAAGATCAACCTCCGACCTGTACCGAGTCTCGTCGCCCTCCGTGATGAGACCCACCAGAGTCGTGTCGTCAGCAAACTTCACTATGCGGTTGTCGCTGTAGGTCGCAGTGCAATCATGCGTTAGCAGGGTGAAAAGCAGTGGACTGAGCACGCAGCCCTGGGGGGCCCCCGTGCTCAGCGTGATGCTGGCGGAGATTTTGTCGCCAACACGCACCACCTGAGGCCTCTGACAGAGGAAGTCCAGTAGCCAGTTGCAGAGGAAGGTACTGAGGCCCAGCTCGTCGAGTTTGCAGATGAGTCGCTGCGGCACAATGGTGTTGAAGGCAGAGCTGAAGTCCACAAACAGCAACCTCACATATGAGTCCTTTCGCTCCAGGTGGGTGAGGGCTGAGTGGAGGGCAGAGCAGATGGCATCCTTAGAGGACTGTTTGGCACGGTACGCAAACTGAAAAGGGTCAATGGTGGGGGGGAGAACGGATTTGATGTGCTCCATGACAAGCCGCGCAAAGCACTTCATGACGATGGGCGTCAGAGCCACGGGGCGGTAGTCATTGAAACAGGACGGTGCAGGTTTCTTCGGCACAGGAACGATGGTGGCAGCCTTGAAACACGAAGGGACGATGGCCTGCTGCAGGGAAACGTTAAAGATGGCCGTGAAGACACCCGACAGCTCGCCAGCACGGTCCTTCAGCGCTTGACCCGGGATGGTGTCAGGGCCCGCCGCCTTATGGGTGTCAATAGCGGCAAGCGCCCTCCTCACTCCGTCGGCAGAGAGGCACAGGGGCTGCTCGTGTGGGGGGGGGGAGTGGTCTTCAGCGGGCAAGTGCTGTTCTGAGCGTCGAAGCGAGCAAAGAAGCGGTTAAGATCGTTCAGCAGACAGATGTCGTCCTCACAGCTCCGCGGCGCGGGTTTGTAGTCCGTGATGGTCTGAATGCCCTGCCAAAGGCTCCGTGCGTCCTTGCTGTCCTTGAAGTGGGTGGAGACCTTGCAAGAGAACGCCTTTTTCGCTTCTTTGATGCCCCGGGACAGGTCGGCCCTCGCTGCCCTCAAGCCAGCCTCATCCCCCGCTCTGAAAGCTTTGTCCTTGGCCCTCAGCAGTCTGAGGACAGCCCCTGTCAGCCACGGCTGGTATTAAGGTATTTCATACAGTTTGTTCAATGTTATCTGACTCTTCAGATATGGATGAAAGGCAGAATTTGTGTTTTTAGAGTTGTTCACATCTGCCCGAGTGGCTTATATTTGGTTATTTCGTCATTTAAAAAATAGACAATTGGGACAATGAAATTTGTTTTATAACAGTGTGTATTTGCATGAAATTTTGTAGTTAAAAAATGTGCGAAAAAACTATTGGCCCCCGGATCCCTTCACTTTATCAAATCTGGCCCTCCTTGCAAGAAGTTTAGACACCCCTGATTTAAAGATATCAACGGCAGAAAACTTGTCCATACAACCATACATAATACATGATAAAATAAATCACCTCACGATATTTATGAACGTCTTGTAAACAAGCACTGAAGTCAATTTATGAAGTAAACTAATGCTAGCGTTAACGAGAAGCTAATGGATGCATTTACCAAATTATTGTGTTCCCCAAGAATAATATAGAACCTTCGATGCAATTCATCTTATACAACTACTCCAAATACACCTACAAGAAGTGAAAACAGAGCGCACAGCTCCAAAATCAGCAGAAAGACAGAGTGCATAGACAAAGTGAAATGCAGTTTATTATTTTTGTGTCATCTCAAGTTTACCGCTTTACTGAGTCCGTCGTGTCTATAGACTGAAGGAACTGAACCATCAATGAAGCAAAGTCTTTCAGCGAATCGTTCTCTATACTGACAAAAGATTTCTGAAACACTCCTTGAACAAGCAGGACTTCACCCACAAACATGGGAACACTGCTTGAAAAATGAAATTTGATCAGGCACTTCTTTGAGGTTCTGATGTTGTGGGATGGTGCAATGATTTGTGTGGATTGATGCATCCAACAACGGAACATTTTGATCTCTCCACTTCGACATCCTTGAGTTGTTTGGACTAGAAAATTCTCTCAGAGTAATAAACATGGCGGATTGGTAATAAACATGGAGGATTCGTAATAAACATGGAGGATTTGCGAATCCGCCATATTTATTACTTGGATTTCCGTTTGGCAACACCCTTTACCTTGTTTGGTTTGTCCCTCCCCAACGGATGTGATGTAATATATAAAAATACGCAACAGAAAACAGAAAAATCTGAACGGTCTGCAGCACCTGGAGGGATAGATCTCACTTTTCTACACTCCTGGAGACTCCAAATACACAAGAAAATGATTTTAAAAGCAAAAGAAAAAGTCAATTTTCCATGATATGTATCTTTTAAGTCAACTTAAGACCTGTTGGTATTTTAAGGTTGCAAATGAAAATATTTGTTGTCAGATTGAATGTCATTCAGACATTTCTGAATAGCAATTTCCATCCATCCACACTATCTATTAAACAGGGATGAGAACGGCAAATGAAAAAAAACACTGAAAAGTAGCCGGGGTCTGGGGGCCGCATGCCCCATTGGGGCGGCCGAAAGCCCCCCATTGGGGGGTCCTGTGCCCCCCCCCCCCCACTTGCCGCAGGGGGCCAGGGGCCGCAGGCCCCCTCTAATGGGGGCCGCAGTAGGCCAGGGGCCACAGGCCCCCATTGGGGGCTGCAGAGGCCACAGGGCCCACAGGCCGGGCCGCAGGGTATCAGGGCCATGCCCCGGACGGGGTTCAGAGGGAAAAGCTCCCTGGAAACTCCTAGATTTTGGCAGTATAGCAACCCCAAAACCATTAATTTTATCAATCAATTTCAACAGTTTTGTTAAAAAAAATATTCCCGCTTGGTGGGCTACCAAGGTGAATATAATACAGTCAAGCCTAAGTTTTCGACCACAATCCGTTCCAGAAGACGGTTCGAGAAGTGAATCGGTCGAATTCCGAATCAATTTTCCCCATTACAAATAATGGAAAAAGATTTAATCCGTTCCAAGACTTTTTTAAGCATTTATCATTTGCGCATTTTTGTCCTGCAACTGCAGCGCACCGCCGAACGCACAACTGCACCACGCTGGTTGCATTATTGTGACAGAGCCGTCGCTGAAATTTAGAAAATATTTTCAAAGTCCTGATGTACTTTCGAAAGTTTAAGTGGACCTCAGTGCGCAGGGAGCTTAATTTAGTCCGATCGCGCAACCGCAGCACGCCGGGCACTCACTGTCGCATTGCTTTAAGAGCGTCTTTGTGTTCCGAGTTGTAAGATGACGCTGCTCTCGAGCCATGCACATCTGAAGCAGTTCTTCATCCCGTTCGACTTGTCTATTTCCCTGGCACGATCCTCGTCATTTTTCTCTAAAACTTTTGCCATACTGGCTAAAACTTTAGCTAATTAGGCAAATGAGTAGGCAAATGAAAATAAGGCGGCTGTTGTCGCAATACTGCTGCCAGCCCCCCATACAAAAACAATTTTGTCAACGGATCTACACGATTCACGAAAATGATACTCCCGACGGAAAAAAACACGGAAATCCGCGGAAGATTCTTATCCCTGATTAAAAGTAAACATATTTTGGTGATATAAAACTTATACAATACCTGTGGTTCCAGAAGTAAATATGAAGAGGAAATTGGACATAATGTTAACGTTGGGTGGGCTACTTTTGTTTCCTGTTGACATATTTTCCACTTTATCGAGTAAACTGATGAAACCCTCAGAAATTGGTGAGTGATGCATCACACACAGAGATATGTTGTCTTTCTGTAGGTCAGGCAAAACGGGCTCCACCAAATGATCCAAACCTGCAGACAAAATGAGCCATCATCCAACAAAATAAGTAAAAAGTCCACCTAATCATTTGTTTGATTCGGTGAAACATAATGTGGAGCACAAGGTGAAAGGGAGTGTCCCCACATACCTCTGCCCACAACAAGCGTCTTGGCTCCACAACTCTCAATGCAGCGAAGCAACGATTTAGCTTTAATGTTGGTGTTAAGAAACGCTACTTCACATCCCAGTTTACTCAGTCCCAGCCATACGCAAACAAAATCCGGGTGGTTGTACATTAACAGAGCAACAATGCTTCCTTGTTTCAAAGAACTCTCCCTGAACGCGTTCGCAAACTGGTTACTTCTTCTGTCCACATCTTGATACGTCAGCCTCTGATTTTCAAAGAGAATGAAGGGCTTGTTCGGGTTCCTACTCGTCTGAAAGAGAAAGCAGTCCAAATATGTGATGATTCCTTGCTTCATGCGAGCGTTCAACGACTTTTTGTACATCCGGAGTTTCAAATAATACCTCAAATCCACCCAGTAAAAGGGGTGATACAGTTTCTGATAGAAAAGAAGAGCAAGCGAAGCCGCTAAAACACTACTGAACAGAACAGTAAACATCGTCGCGTTAAAATCCGACTTGCTGCAAAATGCTTGACAAGCAGTGCCAAATACTGAGTGAACGATTTGTTCAAAGAAACGACTCTTTTCAGTGAACGAGAGTGAACGTTCTTTTTTCAGTTCATATGACTTCAACCAGTAGGTGTCAGTAATGCGCATTGAAGCTGGTGCCACCTCGCCGTAAAACAAAACGAAAAAGAAAATGAAAAACGAAAACTTCCCGTTCACGAACGAGTCTTGAATTGCATTTCCCGTTGACCAACGAACGGATATGTGCGTGAACGAATCAGTGAGTGATTTGCATTTCCGGTTCATCGCGAGAACGGATCAATGAGAGAACGAATCCTAACTTTCCCGACTTCCTGTTCGCGAACGAGTCAATGGGTGAACTGCCTTCCCGTGCATCAACGGATCAGTCCGTGAACGTGTTACGTCTCCTGCCATGAACTATGTAAGCCAGAATGTAGATTTACGATTTGCCGAGGAAAGAAAGAACCACTCACTGTAACACCACTTCTTTTATGCTTGTTTTCTCCAAGCTAACGGCTAACTTTATTGCAGAAAGGGATTCGCCGTTATGCAACGACGGGGAGATTATGCTTCTCTGAGTAATCTTTATTTTATAACACTTATAGTCGTTTTTAAATAACGTGTATGCGTATATAGGCCTAAATATTGTTATCCAATATATCTACTGCAATTTCACATTAGCTTGCTGGTTTGAAATTTACTTTATTATTATTATTATTATTATTATTTAATAAACATTTATGTTAAACCTTGTCTGGTGTTTTATTCCAGTGGTTCTCAAACTTTTTTCAGTGATGTACCCCCTTTGAAATATTTTTTCAGCCAAGTACCCCCTGACCAGCGCAACACATTTCTGGTCGAAAAGAAGGAGGTACAGGATTGTCCCATCAGTGTTTGGTTTATTAAAGTTAAACAAATTGTAGCAATGTACCTGACAGACACATTTATGTTTCAAACATTGCATATAGAAACAAAAACGCTAAACAGTAAACAGTGACCACCAAGAAGGCATAAACCCTTTCAAAACTCAAATACTGTATGCAGAACACTGCTAATTTATATTAATCTTCCTTGTAATAATCTCTTGCAAGTAAATAAAAATATACATAACTAAAAATGTGTTCACAAAAATAAATTAATTATAAATAAATGTCTTGTTTACAAAATAAATTGATAACTTAATAATAAATAAAGATTTGCTCATAAAAAAATAATAAACTTCACCTCTTTTGGGATAAAAAAAACCTTTTTTTTTCCTCTTAAAATTAAATTGTTGCATTGAACATTTGATTTTGATTTGACAAGCATTGAACAGTGTGGAAGCTTGAATGAGTCTTTTGCACTCATACTACATTTTAGTGAGAAACATGGAGCTATGGTGAACGTTTTTTTTTTTTGCTTTAGCTACGAGCAAAGAAACCGCATAAGAAGCCTTCAGGGCTTTGGCTGATGTAGTGGAGGCTTTTCGGATTGTGTCTTGGGATGACTTGAAGTCAGAAGGTTTCCTCCTGAAGAACTCCGGTGGCTTACCAACATGGCATCCGTGTTTTGTGGTGAGATGCCGCTGGAGATGTGCCGGCTTCATGCTAGCGTTGGCTAATTTCTACCCGCTAAAAAAAGCACAGCGCTTTGGGTGGGTTACAACTTGTGGATGTAAATCCCATCAAACAATAGTCTAGTTGGATTTTGTCCACAATTTAGGGAGTGCGCTATCTGCGCCTCACGGCAAAAGCCATTGCCAATCACCTGTTATGCAATTTACTCACTGCGTGCTCGTTTGATTTCTTCAGATTTAGGAAAATGCTAAGACACTGAAGCAGAAATTAGACTTGCACAGGTTGGTTGAGTTCAATCACAATTCTTGTTAAGAAACCTCTGTTTTCAGGAAAGTACAATACAGCGCTGGGCCTTTCGTGCGACCATGCTCCAGAGCAGAAAGTCTCCATTCAGAAAAGGCAACGTTCAAGGTTCTTTGCTCAGCTTATATTCAGTTGCACATGCCGGTGTGGGCTGAGTTTGATGGGTGATGAGTGTTAGGTTCAGAATCAGCAAAAGGATCAGCAGACAAAACCAGTGAGGCAGAATATTGAGTCTTTTCTCGCGAGGAGTGCATTCAGACTTACAGCAATCCGACTACACTAAAATCTGTTTACACTCCTCACTCTTTTTATTTGGAATGCCCTACCCACAATGTGAGACTAGCCCCTGATAGGTGGGGGGAAGCGTGGGCTTTGTCTCATGAGAGAAGAAACGAGATTCTATGTGAAACAAGAAGTCTCAGACAAGACACCATGAGAAAAGAGTGCAAGGACAAAATGCCATGTGCAGACATCAACAAAATAGATTGAGCTATCAACAACTTTCTTGGATTCCCAGAGGTGTAGAAGGTCAGGAAGCTCCAGACAGCATCGTTTGACTTGTTGTGGACTGGTGGACGTCTGCAAGGCGAAACAGCAAGCATTCTGTGCAATAACTTTATTAATAAGTACTCATTAGGGAATGCATGATAACATATATTTACAATTTATCTAACAATTAGTCTTTGGGGTGTGGCAAGTTCGCAGGAGAGTTTGATTCCATGGGTGTGGGTGCTGGTTCGGTGAGAGCTGGTTCCGTGGGGTTGAGTGCTGATTATGGGCGATTCGATGTGCGTGGGGGCTGTTGTTTTCCTTTCCGTCTTTCAGCCTTGACGATCATCTTTGCCCGGGTTCTTGGCTGTCTCCCTCTGGCACCTGCTGGTTTTATCTCCACGTGACCTTCCTGTAAACCATTCTTGCACATACATCCACTTCGCCCACTGTCGTACACCGCCCATTCATCATTCTTTCAATTTTGTCATTTTGTACGGAATTATGTGAGCTTTTGGCTGTGACATCATCAATTTATTAATGTTCCCTGACTATGCAAAGTTTGTACTCACCACTTACCATGTTTTTGTTTGTTTGTTCTTTTGATACTCCATGTACTTTGAAGGAATTGGGTCAAAATACAAAAAGTCCTGCCTAGCTACAAAAACAGATATGCTCAAACCTCATTGAATAAAGTACATAAGCAGACAAGTATATTCACATATTAAATCAATAAAAGAAACATTTGAAGCATATAATTATACCTACACACCAAATCAATAAAGAAGACATAACTAGACATTTTTGATAAGTGGTGATGAGAAAGGTTTTTACAACTTTATGATCTGATAGATATTTCTGAGCACTTTGAAATAACAAATGTCTTTTGATATATTGCCTAAATAGCTTAATGACCCTTAAGGAACTTTGTAATGCATGCCTGATGTTTTTCTCTAAATCATGGACACGGCCAGAGTCGCCTTGACCGTTCACTACTTGATTGTATCTTATGTTTTGACTAATGCTAGACGCCAGTTTTTGATTACTACTGAACGCTCTGCACAGAGGGAAATATTTTGCCTAACAAAGAAAGAATGAGGTACGACAGTGTATGTCCAAGATTGGAGAAGAATGTTCACAGGAAGGTCATGTGGAGATAAAACCAGCAGGTGCCAGAGGGAGCCAGCCAAGGACTCGGCCAAAGATGATCGCCAAGGCCGAAAGACGGGATGGAAGACAACAGTCCCCACACACACCGAATCACCCATAACCAGCACCTACTCCTACTCCCATGGCGAACTTGCCCCACCCCAAAGACTCATCACCCATCAATCTCGGCCCACAATGCTTAATATAAGCTGATCAAAGAACCTTGAACATTGCCTTTTCTGAATGGAGACTTTCCGCTCTTGAAGGGCCCAGCGCTGTATTGTACTTTCCTGAAAACAGAGCTGTCTGAACAAGAATTGTGATTGAACTCAACCAACCTGTGTAAGTCTAATTTGTGCTTCAGTGTCTTAGCATTTTCCTAAATCTGAAGAAATCAAACGAGCACGCAGTGAGTAAATTGGATAACAGGTGATTGGCAATGGCTTTTGCCGTGAGGCGCAGATAACGCGCTCCCTAAATTGTGGACAAAATCCAACAAATGGTGACCATTCGACGTGATTTATTCAGAAGGGAAAGTGCATGCTCCACAAAGGATTCTTCCTTCTCCGCTCTTGCTCAACAATATTGCAGTCCGATCGGCACAAAAGGTAAGGGCGAACCTTTTTTCTCTCTCCCAGTTCAGTAATATTGTGGAGTGAAAGCGGAATACAAAAATTAATAATTTCAGCTCTGTTTTCAGGAATGGTGGTTGTATAGAAGTGTGTGTTTGTGTGGAACTTGGTAAAAGTGATTTGTGGAAAAAATTAAAAAATACAAAAACAGGTGAAGGCGTCGCTGATATAGCAGGACGGATGCCGAGCGACTGCAATAGTGTGACCTTAGAACATTATAGGGCTGTCTAAGGTGACGGACATCTGGGATGTCCGAGTCGTGGTGAATTAAGAGAAAGGTGGGGAGGACTTTGTCTGATCAGCAAAGGGCGTTCACACCGCTGGAACTTGTGGGATGCCAGTGACTAGCATATGGGCACCTGAGTGGCCTCAATAGTAGACACTTAGGAACTTATACTGTTGCCTAAGGTTGGGGTCGATTGGATCGGCCAGGCCACCAATACGAGTCGGGGACTCGTAAAAAAATAATAATTTTTTTTTAAAAAATGGTGAAGGCATCGCTGATATAGCAGGACGGATGCCTGGCGACCTCAATAGTGCGACCTTAAAGACTTATATTGTTGTCTAGGGCAAAGGGTAACTGGGTTAACCAGGTCGCTACATAATTGTTGAAGTGTGTCTATGATGATATTGTGTGGAAAGCAGGCTTGGCTGTCAGATGGGACAGCGGCGCAGCTGGAAGAAGTGAGTGATTAGTTGTGGTGCTGTTCATGGGATGGAAGTGATGATTTGTGGTTCATGAAGAACAATATGTTGATTTGTATAAAATTGTTGATTTTATTTTTATTTTGCATGAGAAATGGAGTCAGAAAAATGGCTTAACAAGAATTTGATAAAGAATGTATATTTAATTAGCATAAAGGTTATATCCCATTGTGTGGTGGGGTTAAACTGTAACCATTTTTGTTTTCAAAAGGGTGCGGCTCTAAAGTTTGGGCCAAACGGTCAGGTGGGCACAAATGCATATTTTGGACAGAGGTGGGGGGTTGCATTGTGCGACGTGGTGGTGGCGAGGCTCTCCGCACTTTATTTTGTTTATTGTTAAGGTGTTCCTTGTTATTCTCTTATCCCCTGCATTGTAAATGTCTTCTTTATGCAGATAGGTTAACAGGCAAGAATTTAGCGAGGAGATAATTGATCAATTGATGGGGGTTAATAATTGTCCAAATCCTAGTCACATGTTTTGAGGGACCACAGCAACAACATTATATTTAATTTGCAGGCCATTATTTCGTATGTGATGCAGTGTCTAGATAAATAGACTGTTTTATCAAAAATGTGAGAGTGAAGGAGGAGGTTTGATTTGTAATCTGGCATTTGGGTGCCACTTTTAAGAGTCTGTGCAGGAGCATAGATTGTTTTTGTTTGTTTTTAAAGATATATTTAACAGTTTATCTCGGTGCAGTAAGGATATAGCAATTTTGAAAGACTTAAAATTAAAAGCAAAACTACATTTTAATTCTGACACATGCCAGCTAACATGAGGATGGGAAATGAATAAATACTAGCTCAAATGTGGCATGTGTTTTAAATTGGGCGATAAGACATTCACTTTCAAGCACTATCATTTAGCGCTGCTGACAACAATAACTTATGAGATGGTGTGTGGAGTTTGCATGTTCTCCCCGGGCCCGCGTGGGTTTTCTCCGGGCACTCCGGTTTCCTCCCACATTCCAAAAACATGCTTGGTAGGCTGATTGAAGACTCCAAATTGTCCCTAGGTGTGAGTGTGAGTGCGATTGGTTGTCTGTCTCTGTGTGCCCTGCGATTGGCTGGCAACCAGTTCAGGGTGTCCCCCGCCGACTGCCCGATGACGGCTGGGATAGGCTCCAGCACGCCCGCGACCCCCGTGGGGACTAAGCGGTTCAGAAAATGGATGGATGGATGGTAAACCAAGGAGGAGTGTCAGAGTTGGAACACAGGCGCTGTATGACCTATAGATTGAACAATAACATTCACCGCATATACAACCATGTTGGTAGATTGTTAAATTACATTACAGTTTATTACAAAGGATTTCGGAACTTTATTTGATGATAAATGTTAGGGTTTTCAGGTTAGTTTGATCCTATGATTATGTTGGAATGTAACCTGTAATAATTAAACTCGCTTGTCCTGTCTTAACAAAAGTAGTAGAACAAAGTGCTAAGATCTTTTGAACTGATTGACTAGCTGCAGAGGAAGCAATCAAAGTTGTTTTGTTCACACAACATCGTGAAGGACCCCCTGCTGTGCTTTGATCAGACAGGGGCTTCGGCCATTTGTCTACTCTGACCCCCACTCTCAACCCCCACTCTGTTTCTCTCAATAAAAATGCTCCTGCAAGAGGCCTGAGTCAGACCTCCATTCGATCATCGCTGCACGCACAGCGACGAATGGACTCTCCACCTGCAGGTGTCCAAAAGGACTTACTTGTCTCCCGTGTGGTTCTTGCAAAATAAGTTGGAGTGAGCAAATCTCTAACAATAAACACTGGAACGAGGATTTTAGCCGGGTAGGGTGGATGGATTACTCAAAAAAAAAAAAAGCATTTGATAAGGGCGGCTTGATAGTAAGATGATGAGTGTGCGCAACTGATAGGATACAAAATGTTAATAGGAAGATTTGGGGTGTAAGGAACAAATACTACACAGGAAGACTGATAGTTTTGTGAAATTTGTGTCCCAGTGTGTTCTGCCCTAGCGCGTGGCACAAGTCCTGAACTGAGTCCTTGTACTCTACTGGCTGCCTCAAAATCAACAGAGGACTGTCCCTGGTCACGAGACACCTTTGACCTTTGGGAGAACAACAGGAACTATTATCATGCTTGAAGGGGGCAAGCACGGCTCTTCACAGGACAAGAACCATACCATACAGTTGGTGGAATACACACAGTTGCAGATCAAAAAGAAAATGGACTGAAAGAACAAAGACAAGATGGACGCATTTGAGAATGGCAGACGGTCCAGCCCTGAATCATCATCATGAGAATCTAAGAGGAGAGGCTGCTAAAGACTTGCACGAGTCACATGAAGTCAAACTGGACACATTGTTAAAGACTGCTGAAGCATTACAAAGTTGGTGGAGTGTGGGACAAAAGGGATGGAAGTGTGTTTGGGTGCTGGGGCAGACATTACTGAGGAGTTTTGATAAAAGAGGGAATAATAAGGCTGCTTATTGACACTGAAACGGGAATAAAAAACAAAATACATAGATATGGACAGTGAAGCTGCACTAATAATAAGTCATGCGTGTTCAGAAACTTTGCAAAGTGGACATTGATCGATAGAAATTAAATCATTTGAATCATACATTTTTATATGTAACATAGCATTTTGACGACATGATTAATCTAATTGAAATAATGAGATTTTATAATTGGACCAGTGAAAATTTGGATTCGGGCAACAGAAGGCTGAATTGCTAAACTTAATTGACCTTTATCAAAACGACAGAATTTAATTACACATCAATTGCGACTGATTTCTAGGACGCATATTTGAGCTTGAAGGGGTGAGGGGCCATAAGAAAGTTGGAATTCTGGATAGTCAGCAAAATAGTAATACAGGGCACGACTTAATTAAAAAAGAATACAGTAGGGCTTTAAATAACAAATACATTGACATGACCCTTGCGACAATTGATTTAAATGGCAATTTATGATAGGCACTTGGGGTTAGGATTAACAATCCATCCATCCATCCATTACTGGTGCGGCTTGTCTTTACGAGGGCCACGGAGGATTAACAATAATAACTAGAATTATTAATTTCTGTACAAATTGCGTGTGAAGGCGAAGAGGCTGAATAAAAATTCGGGGAATGCTACAAGATTATGTTTAAATTTGGAATGTGTTGAATTGGTCAGAAAATTGATAAAAATACAGAAAGAATTTTGTAAAATTAGGCATGAATTTTAAAGTTGAAAATTTGAAATTTTTCACAAGTGGGTAGTTTTGGAATAGGTAGGCATACAATGAACAGTTAAAAAAATAATTTCAATGGGTTGAGTCAGTTGAAAAAAAAAAAAAAAAGGAAACTAGAAGAAATTAGAAGGGAAAAAATGAAATTTTGCAAAATTTTACCGCAATGTTTGTCACGTCTCGTCCCCAACTGCTCCACTATGTGTCTGTTGTCTTGGTTTCTGTCTGTGTGCTCGCCCCTCCCCTCCTGTGTGCCCATGATCAGTGTGATTGTTCCCACCTGCCTCTCGTTACCTGTCGTGTATAAAAGTCCTGTCTGCCCCTCACTCCCTGTCGGATCATTGGTTGCTGTTGTTCGGTGTTGTCGTACTGTCTTGATGCCGTCATGTCCTGCTGTCTTCTTGTTTCACGTCCCGGTCAGTCAAGTTATTGTTTGTTAAGTCATGTCAGTTTGCCTTTTGAGTTGCTTCAATAAACCCTGGTCCAAGCTGCACTTGGTCGTCCTGCTCCATGCTCCACCCGACCGTGACAGAATGATCCGACCACTACAACGACCAGCGCTTGGACCCCCCTCCACCACCAGCTTCCACTGCGATGCCCGATCCACGTCTGAGCAGGTTCCATCGCCGTGGGCTCCACAGCTGCCGTCGAACTTGCTCCCGCGACTCCGAACCCGCGGCCGCCATCGGAGTGCTTCTGGCGCCAGCGGCTTTGCGGCCGCGATCGGACTCTGGTGCCGTGACGCCGGACCCACGGCCGCCGTTGGAGTGCCTCCCGGCGTCATCAGACTCACGGCCGCCATCGGGCTCCACCCCAGCGTCGCAGGACACGCGAACGTCAGCAGACATCCAAGCCAGCTGCGTCGGACCCGCGATCGTCCCTGGCTCCACTCCCACTGCTGCGGTGCGTGATGGCTCTTGCTGCCGCGCACAGCCCCGCCTTCCGAATGCCACCGATCGCGGTACGGACTGTCAGAGTTGCCGCCGATCGAGGTACAGACTTCCAGAATCGCCGCCAATTACTGTACGGACTTCCAGAGTCGCCATCCGAATGCGTTCTATGTTTGGGTTGCCGCCCGAGAGCGGTTCATGTTTGTGTTTCCGCCGATTGCGGTTCTGTCCCCAAGTCGCCGCCCGAGCGCGGTTCAGTTCCCCAAGTCGCCGCCCGAGCGCGGTTCTGTTCCCCAAGTCGCCGCCCGAGCGCGGTTCTGTTCCCCGAAGTCGCCGCCCGAGCGCGGTTCTGTTCCCCGAAGTCGCCGCCCGAGCGCGGTTCTGTCCCCGAAGTTGCCGCCCGAGTGTGGTTCTGTCCCCGAAGTCGCCGCCCGAGTGCGGTTCTGTCCCCGAAGTCGCCGCCCGAGTGCGGTTCTGTCCCCCAAGTCGCCGCCCGAGCGCGGTTCTGTTCCCCAAGTCGCCGCCCGAGCGCGGTTCTGTCCCCGAAGTCGCCGCCCGAACGCGGTTCTGGTCCCCGAAGTCGCCGCCCGAGCGCGGTTCTGTCCCCGAAGTCGCCGCCCGAGTGCGGTTCTGTCCCCGCAGTCGCCGCCCGAGTGCAGTTTTGTCCCCGAAGTCGCGGCCAGAGTGCGGTTCGGTTCCCCAAGTCGCCGCCCAGAGTGCGGTTCGGTTCCCCAAGTCGCCGCCCAGAGTGCGGTTCGGTTCCCCAAGTCGCCGCCCGAGTGCGGTTCGGTTCCCCAAGTCGCCGCCCGAGTGCGGTTCGGTTCCCCAAGTCGCCGCCCGAGTGCGGTTCGGTTCCCCAAGTCGCCGCCCGAGTGCGGTTCGGTTCCCCAAGTCGCCGCCCGAGTGCGGTTCGGTTCCCCAAGTCGCCGCCCGAGTGCGGTTCGGTTCCCCAAGTCGCCGCCCGAGTGCGGTTCGGTTCCCCAAGTCGCCGCCCGAGTGCGGTTCGGTTCCCCAAGTCGCCGCCCGAGTGCGGTTTGGTTCCCCTAGTTTGTTTTTTTTGGGACGTCGGGAGCCGTCCCTTGTGGGGGGGGTTCTGTCACGTCTCGTCCCCAACTGCTCCACTATGTGTCTGTTGTCTTGGTTTCTGTCTGTGTGCTCGCCCCTCCCCTCCTGTGTGCCCATGATCAGTGTGATTGTTCCCACCTGCCTCTCGTTACCTGTCGTGTATAAAAGTCCTGTCTGCCCCTCACTCCCTGTCGGATCATTGGTTGCTGTCGTTCGGTGTTGTCGTACTGTCTTGATGCCGTCATGTCCTGCTGTCTTCTTGTTTCACGTCCCGGTCAGTCAAGTTATTGTTTGTTAAGTCATGTCAGTTTGCCTTTTGAGTTGCTTCAATAAACCCTGGTCCAAGCTGCACTTGGTCGTCCTGCTCCATGCTCCACCCGACCGTGACAGAATGATCCGACCACTACAACGACCAGCGCTTGGACCCCCCTCCACCACCAGCTTCCACTGCGATGCCCGATCCACGTCTGAGCAGGTTCCATCGCCGTGGGCTCCACAGCTGCCGTCGAACTTGCTCCCGCGACTCCGAACCCGCGGCCGCCATCGGAGTGCTTCTGGCGCCAGCGGCTTTGCGGCCGCGATCGGACTCTGGTGCCGTGACGCCGGACCCACGGCCGCCGTTGGAGTGCCTCCCGGCGTCATCAGACTCACGGCCGCCATCGGGCTCCACCCCAGCGTCGCAGGACCCGCGAACGTCAGCAGACATCCAAGCCAGCTGCGTCGGACCCGCGATCGTCCCTGGCTCCACTCCCACTGCTGCGGTGCGTGATGGCTCTTGCCGCCGCGCACAGCCCCGCCTTCCGAATGCCACCGATCGCGGTACGGACTGTCAGAGTTGCCGCCGATCGAGGTACAGACTTCCAGAATCGCCGCCAATTACTGTACGGACTTCCAGAGTCGCCATCCGAATGCGTTCTATGTTTGGGTTGCCGCCCGAGAGCGGTTCATGTTTGTGTTTCCGCCGATTGCGGTTCTGTCCCCAAGTCGCCGCCCGAGCGCGGTTCAGTTCCCCAAGTCGCCGCCCGAGCGCGGTTCTGTTCCCCAAGTCGCCGCCCGAGCGCGGTTCTGATCCCCGAAGTCGCCGCCCGAGCGCGGTTCTGTTCCCCGAAGTCGCCGCCCGAGCGCGGTTCTGTCCCCGAAGTTGCCGCCCGAGTGTGGTTCTGTCCCCGAAGTCGCCGCCCGAGTGCGGTTCTGTCCCCGAAGTCGCCGCCCGAGTGCGGTTCTGTCCCCCAAGTCGCCGCCCGAGCGCGGTTCTGTTCCCCAAGTCGCCGCCCGAGCGCGGTTCTGTCCCCGAAGTCGCCACCCGAACGCGGTTCTGGTCCCCGAAGTCGCCGCCCGAGCGCGGTTCTGTCCCCGAAGTCGCCGCCCGAGTGCGGTTCTGTCCCCGCAGTCGCCGCCCGAGTGCAGTTTTGTCCCCGAAGTCGCGGCCAGAGTGCGGTTCGGTTCCCCAAGTCGCCGCCCAGAGTGCGGTTCGGTTCCCCAAGTCGCCGCCCAGAGTGCGGTTCGGTTCCCCAAGTCGCCGCCCGAGTGCGGTTCGGTTCCCCAAGTCGCCGCCCGAGTGCGGTTCGGTTCCCCAAGTCGCCGCCCGAGTGCGGTTCGGTTCCCCAAGTCGCCGCCCGAGTGCGGTTCGGTTCCCCAAGTCGCCGCCCGAGTGCGGTTCGGTTCCCCAAGTCGCCGCCCGAGTGCGGTTCGGTTCCCCAAGTCGCCGCCCGAGTGCGGTTCGGTTCCCCAAGTCGCCGCCCGAGTGCGGTTTGGTTCCCCAAGTCGCCGCCAAGTGTGGTTCGGTTCCCCAAGTCGCCGCCCGAGTGCGGTTCGGTTCCCCAAGTCGCCGCCTGAGTGCGGTTCGGTTCCCCAAGTCGCCGCCCGAGTGCGGTTCGGTTCCCCAAGTCGCCGCCCGAGTGCGGTTTGGTTCCCCTAGTTTGTTTTTTTTGGGACGTCGGGAGCCGTCCCTTGTGGGGGGGGTTCTGTCACGTCTCGTCCCCAACTGCTCCACTATGTGTCTGTTGTCTTGGTTTCTGTCTGTGTGCTCGCCCCTCCCCTCCTGTGTGCCCATGATCAGTGTGATTGTTCCCACCTGCCTCTTGTTACGTGTCGTGTATAAAAGTCCTGTCTGCCCCTCACTCCCTGTCGGATCATTGGTTGCTGTCGTTCGGTGTTGTCGTACTGTCTTGATGCCGTCATGTCCTGCTGTCTTCTTGTTTCACGTCCCGGTCAGTCAAGTTATTGTTTGTTAAGTCATGTCAGTTTGCCTTTTGAGTTGCTTCAATAAACCCTGGTCCAAGCTGCACTTGGTCGTCCTGCTCCATGCTCCACCCGACCGTGACAATGTTAAAAGTAAAAATGTGAAATTTGAATCTAGGAAGTGAAAGAAGATGAATGGAAGGTATTGTGTGGAAGTGGATAAGGGATATTGGAGGTGCCATGAAGAATGGATGGTGAAATATTGGATTGGGGTTTCTGAATTTCTTGGGGACCATGAATGGTTAGAATATTTTGCATGGGTATGTGGAGTGTGTTGGGAGTGGAATGAAGTGAATCAGATGGGTTACGTGGAAGTGGTTAAGCTATGGATAAATAAATAAATAAATAAATAAATAAATAAAAAGAGGCAGAAGAAGTTGAATAATAAAGTCAAGGCAAGTTAAGTTTATTTATATAGCCCACAAGCAAGTCTCAAAAGGCTTCAAATGTACAAAAATTGCCAATTTAAAGTACAGGAACAATAAGTGTGAGGGCCACAATGATGATCATGACAGCAAAAATATTTCTAATTGGTTTTGATAGGTACAAAGGGGGAACATGGAAGAAGGTTTTCAAAATGTGTGATATAGCGTGACTCCATTATCAAGAGTAAGTATTTCTTTTTAATTCTAAGAATTGGCATCAACAAAAATGAGAACGATAATCCAAGGTGATAGTGTAAGTGGCAGGAGGAAGCTGTGTATATTTTTTAAACATTATTTTCAGTATCATTATTTCTTAGGAGGGTCAGTAATGCTTGTGAGGAGAAGAATGAAGGAACAAGGTAACAGTAAAAGGGAGTGCTCTAAAAATTTTTTGGTTCTTTGCCAGAGGTAGTTATTTGGAGGGATGAATTTAAACTGAAAGCAAAATGGAACTGTTTAGTGGAAGAAATATGGGAAGGTGGAAATATTGAAGTTACACCTCAACACAAAGTGTCAAATAGTCTAAGTGTGAGATGTGAGCAAACTAAATGGGGAGTTAAATCATGTTCCAGTATTATGCATATTGGCAAACGATGTGAGGACAGGAGACCAGAGGAGACCAGACAATTAGATATTAATTTTGGATTTAAAATTAAAAAAGGGACATTTTAATTGAGGAGAAAATTTTGCGTAGGGAGGGTCCATTTTACAATTTAATATTGTATGTTGTATGTGTGTGTTGTGGGATGAGAGTTTGTCTGTAATGCTGTATGAATGTCAAGTCTGTACTTGTGATGTGGTGTTTGTGTATTGTGAATGGTTAACATGATTCAAGGTTGGGGTGATGTGATCACAGCAGAGGATAACATTCCTCTCACCTGAAAAATATAGATACACTACAGATTTGAAAAAGCAAATTTGATCAGGGCTAATTTTGGACTAAATATGGGTTTAGGATTACTCTGGGGCACCATTGACAACAAAGTACTTCAATGGAGAAGGCCCATTTCAAGATTATGACCAGACGTGACTATACCAGCATTGACAATCAAGACTCTGAGCCAAGACAGTGTATGACAACAACTCTGGACTTACCTGACAGTGTGACGAAATGTATGTGACGGAATTTGTGATGACTTGCTTTGTTTTGATGTTTTACCTAATTGTATTGCAGCCTCTAACAGCAACCCAGGGAGCAGATTGTGCTTTATTTGTTAAACTTGCATTTACTTTGCAGGTTGTCAACTGCAGTCTTGGAGAATTTTGTGTCATGTCTGTGAACATGCATTAACAACTAACCCCTTACTTTTCATAATGAGTTTGTAAATGTGATCGTTTTCATGACAGGCTCGGCAGGCTCCAATTTTCAATTTCATACGTTTGACATGCGCCCGTGTGTGGATTATTTTTTATCATTATGAATTTCATTTTTTTGGTATTATGGATGTTTATTGTACGGAGAGCTGCATGCACAGCGACAGGTGGGTGGTGGCTTTTGTTCATACAGCCATGTGAGATGCTCCCAGTCGAGTTTCAGGGACTGAGAATTGGTGATTCCAGGCCAGGATGGCATCTGGAGGTACACCGAAGTCCAGCTGGCGATGGGTATATCACCATGGACATTGTTATTTTTACTTTTTAACCATTGTGACACATTTTTTAGAATGTGTCAAATGGGGGAGGTGGAAGAAAAAAAAAAAAAAAAACAAAGGGGGGAATTGTGAGATTTTAAGTGTTTTCAGATTTGATGGTCTTTATGTCTTCAATATGATGGACGGAGGAGAAGAAGCAGCTCGACAGAAATGAAGTGAATGGGAGACAACATCATGAGATGGAGCCGAAGCCTGGTAACAAGTGTGAAGAGTTTCAAAATAGCTAGTAAAAAATTAGAACAATAACATACAGACTCCAAACAAATTGGGAACAGGCGGATTATGAACGTTAAAGTTTGAATAACACATTATTCACGTGATTCATTTGCAGGATAAACAATGGAAGGGATTGATAAACTGAACACATTTAAGATGATTGCGGAAGTATTATGTCGAAAACAAATAGATTCAACAAGTTTTTTCCCTATAAAATGGTGCCGTTTGGGTTTGAAGTACATAGTCGGTTCAAAGGAGGAAAAGCATGATTTAAGATACGTGATTGATCAATGAGAAGGCTATCCCTTGTACCAGGGGTGTCAAACTCATTTGTTCACGGGCCGCAGTGTAGTCATAGATTCTTTCGAAGGACCGGTATGACTGTCATACCCAAATAAATGTGTGAGCACCTCATATTATATGGAGTAAAAGCTACAAAATAAACTGACAAGTAACTCGCTTTCAAATCAGACAAATAAAAACTGGTCTAATATTTAAAAATAAAATATTATTAAAAGTGAAGACAATTTGCAATTCGAGTAATGACACATGAATATGAAGCACAATTTCTCTTCGCGGGCCGCATAAAATCATGTGGCGGGCTGCATCTGGCCCCCAGGCCTTGAGTTTGACACCTGTGCCTTATACAAAGGTGAAGTAGGATTAGAATTTGATAAAACAGATATGGACATCCACATATTCCATTAGAGTTTAAATTGCTTGCAATACAATTACAAATTAGTTAACACCTGTGTGATTGATTGATTGATTGATTGATTGATTGATTGATTGATTGATTCATTGAGTGATTCATTGAGTGATTCATTGAGTGATTCATTGAGTGAAAAATATACAAAAAGTCCTGCCTAGCTATAAAAACAGATATGCTCAAACCTCATTGAATAAAGTACATAAGCAGATAAGTATATTCACATATTAAATAAATGTTGGAATAATTTTAAGTGAAGCTTTGGCCTGCCAGACCTGGAGGCCTCGCCTTTACGAGTTTATCTTTCCTTTTATCTAGGTTCTTCCTTTTTAGTGATAGGGATGTCTTTTGATCCCTGTCAGCCATTTGTATCCTTCCTGTCCTTATGTTGTCTGTGTGTTTTGGTTCCCGCAAGAGGCCTTCACTAACAATGAGCAGAGCTTATTTGCATAGGTGACATGTTCTTTGTTTGATTCACAGGAACTTCATTCCTTTTCATTTAGATGTAGGTTTGGTTCATAGATTGTAGTTTATCAGACCTGTTTTTCTTTGTTAAGGGTTACATACAGTTAGAAGTAGTTGCATAAAAGTTATCCCATATTTACTCAATGTTTGTTTAAGGAACTGCATACCGGTTACCTCACATTTGTTTAATGTGTGTTGAAATGTTTAGGACAAGTTACTTATTATTATTATGTGTTAATTACCAAGTAGATAAAGTTAGCAAAGGTCTAGTTGCATTTGTTCCACAGCAAAGCGGCAATCAACGTGCTTCAGGGTATTTGACCCCGGTCGAGGAAGAGTCAGCCAACTGTGAGGGAGGACAGCTGGGGACGGCCTCTGCGGGGGGTCACGAGCCAACAACGAAGTGCTAATTCACACCACACTACATTCTTTTGCTAATCAGCGTTGCTACAGACACAATCCCCCCTCCCTTTAGTGTAGCAACGCCTCTGTAACCAGGGCAACCATAACATTAAAAAGAGGGGCACGTGGAGTAAGGACTCAGAACTGATGGCGGTTGTAACTGAGATTGCTTTCTCTATCGTTCTCCTCGCGAGTAAACCTGTTCTGGTTGTCTTCTCCTCTTCATTCCAGCGAGTGATTTAATGTCTAATCGTATTTAGACCCAACAATGAATAAAAGAAACATTTTAAGCATATAATTATACCTACACACCAAATCAATAAAGAAGACATAACTAGACATTTTTGATAAGTGGTGATGAGAAAGGTTTTTATAACGTTATGATCTGATATATATTTCTGAGCACTTTGAAATAACAAATGACTTTTGATATATTGCCTAAATAGCTTAATGACCCTTAAGGAACTGTGTAATGCATGCCTGATGTTTTTTCTCTAAATCATGGACACGGCCAGAGTCGTCTTGACCGTTCAGTACTTGATTGTATCTTATGTTTTGACTAATGCTAGACGCCAGTTTTTGATTACTACTGAACGCTCTGCACAGAGGGAAATATTTTGCCTAACAAAAAAAGAATGAGGTACGATAGTGTATGTCCAAGATTGGAGAATGTTCACAGGAAGGTCACGTGGAGATAAAACCAGCAGGTGCCAGAGGGAGCCAGCCAAGGACTCGGACAAAGATGATCGCCCAGGCCGAAAGACAGGATGGAAGACAACAGCCCCCACACACACCGAATCGCCCATAACCAGCACCCACTCCCATGGCGAACTTGCCCCACCCCAAAGACTCATCACCCATCAAACTCGGCCCACACTGGCATGTGCAGCTGATATAAGCTAACCAAAGAACCTTGAACGTTGCCTTTTCTGAATGGAGACTTTCCGCTCTTGAAGGGCCCAGCGCTGTATTGTACTTTCCTGAAAACAGAGCTGTCTGAACAAGAATTGTGATTGAACTCAACCAACCTGTGTAAGTCTAATTTGTGCTTCAGTGTCTTAGCATTTTCCTAAATCTGAAGAAATCAAACGAGCACGCAGTAAATTGGATAACAGGTGATTGGCAATAGCTTTTGCCGTGAGGCGCAGATAACGCGCTCCCTAAATTGTGGACAAAATCCAACAATAGTTTTATGTCGTAAAAAATATCAACACCATTTAAAAACTGGATTTTCTGTATTCATTGGCTATCATTGTGTGGCTTCTATATTGGTTTGATGATCTTAACGTGGGGGAAAATTAAAAAAAAAAAAAAAAAGAGAAAGGGCCAAAACCTTTTACTGGTACTGTAGATAAACTTTTGCCTTCATCTGAATCTGCATTTATATTCCTCTCAGAGTTTCTTTTTCTGTTCGCCAGAACCCACACTTGTGTATCCTCTTTTGTAACACTATCTGGATAAAAGAAAATCTTTTCTAATCACATAAAGTAAATCTGCCTGTCCCTGGTTTGCTCTTGGTTCCTCCTTCCCACACCGAACCGCAATACATTTTCCCTTTAGCAGTTAGTACCTCAAAGGTAATAAAGAGCATCCGAGTCAAAGTAAAAAGAAAAACACTGCTAATACAAGAATAAAGTTATAAGATGAGAAAAGGTTATAATATTGTGAGTATTGTAATTTCAACTAGTGAGACAAGCACCTCTCTGCCCATCTGCTTACCACCATACAGTACTGTATCAGGTAATATTTAAAAAAAAATTAAAAGCACTGTTAGTTGATGATCAAACACCCCAACAAAAGCGATTATATTAGTACTTGTACCTCTTTGACAGGGACAATA